>NC_141689.1:1978218909-1978492909 GCF_964263255.1 Lissotriton vulgaris | reverse complement strand
TTTATAACGTGACGCATCTCCCTAGATGCGTCATGCTGTAAATGACTTGCAGGGATGCGGCACGTTTACGCCGCTGTTGCGTCACGCAAGGCAACGTAAACGTGGCGCAAGGGGCTTGTAAATGTAATCTGCCCCCTAGTGTCTAGCATTACGCAGTTCTGTTAAGTACACTCATACATAATAGTTACTCAGGCCAATGAGACCACGAAATAGAAAACAAATAAGCATAGTAGCAACCCCACTGAGAAGGAGAGCAGTGCACCTGAAATGCACAGAAGATTTTGAAATATAATTTAACTACAATGTAATCGTCATCAGCGGCATTATTGGCTTGCTCCATGTAAAAAACAAATATTTGCAATACAACAACACAGAGCAGGAGAAAACATCATAGTAGTGAGTGATTAAATGCCAATGGCTACTACTACTCACCAAGGCCGGGGATCTCCAAGCCGAGCTGGTCCAGCAGGTCGCGCTCGCGGTCCAGGAGGTCCGTCCAGCGATGGGTGACCTGGCTGTAGGTGCGCTGGACCCCGTAGAGGTGGGATATGGCCCAGCACACCTTCTCCCACCGCTTCCGGCGCTCCCGCATGTTATAGCCGCCGGCCGCGATCCTGCCGCCTCCCGCGATGGTCCTGGGCAGGCGGCGCTGGACGAAGTAGACCAGCGCGCCCACTTCCTCCGGGCTGAATATCTCCCGGCGCGTCACCTGCTCCCCCCTCGATCTCACACCTGCTGTCCTGCCACTGGGTCCAGCACTACTCCCCGCCGCCGCTGCGGCCCTCAAGTGCCTGGGCAGCTTCACGGCGCCTGGCTTGACCATGGTCTGGGCAGGTAAGGTAGGAAGAAGTAGAAAATTAAGAAAGAATAGGATAGGGAAGAAGAAAAGAAAAGAGTTTACAAAAGTAGTTTAAAAGTAAAGAAAAATAGCAGAAAAGACAAAAATATACAGCTAGGAAAAGAGAGGGATAGATAAGAAGCAAAATCGTAAAAAAAAAACTGAAAACAAGCAAAGGATGGGAAAGATATCAAGAGGATTAAACACCATGCCCAGACACAGGAAATGAATGAAAAACAAGATGGCCGGCGCCCGTTTCCGAGCGCGAAAGTCAGTTCGCGCGAGATTTTCCTCGCGATCTCGTGCGAACCTCTAGATTTCCCGCGCGATCTCGTGCGAACCTCTACTCGCAATGCGCTTACTGCGCGAGATTATACATAGCGGGCGGAAACGGAAATACGTCACGCAAACAAAATGGCCGCGCCCGTACTCGACCTTGGGGTAAATTCGCGTGTTGCGCTGCAAGCGGCTCGCGAATACTGCAAAAAAACTCGCGAAACAACAAGCCGCAAAAAAATAAAATGCTCATTCGCACGAATTGGCGGCTTCCGCGGTCGGTTTCGCACGACGCCGCGCCCCGCGAATAGCGCGAAAAAAACCGCAAAACGATTTCAGCAAAAGCAAAAGCAATGAGCAGGTGCAAAAGGTCAACCTCATGATTTGTAACGATTCTTTGTATTGCTTCCTGAGGGGGCCCTCCAGAATTCGGTTGCCTGCTTGCAACTATTGTGTGACCCTGCTCTGACCTTAACTGTATGCCACAAAGGTCCTGATTTACAGCTAAAGGAGCAGACAAGCAGGTGCCAGGCTGGAACTTTAAATTCTTTCAGTGACACATTAATTAGCCCCTAATTCATTATTGTCAGTTGGGGCAGGGCAGGTGTTGTAACTAATTTTGCAACAATGAAAGCACTTAGCAAGTGCAAAAGATCACTAATCAGGGCGCACTAAGGAAGCAGGTGCCAGCTAAAAAAATATTCTGTGACACATTAATCAGCCCCAAATTAATTCAGGTCACTTGAGGCAGGGAAGGTGTGCTTTGCTTTGCCGAAAATAATGTACACTGGACAACCAGAGGGTGTGGTGATGAAACAGAGGGTGGCATGGGTGGGCCAGAGGGTGGCATGAGTAGTCAGAGAGTGGCAGTGGTGACAGAGAGTGGCAGTGATGAAGAAGAGTGTCCCAAACAGGCTGGACACGTAGAAACAACAAGTTCGCAAAACTTGCGACCCGACAGGTAAGTTCGCAAATTGCGAAATTGTAAAAACCCTCGCGAACTGGCAGAAACACGGGCGAACACAAAAAAAAAAAAAATCCGCAAATTCGCGGGAATTCGCGGATTTTGCGGATTGCGAATCCGCAAATCCGCAAAATTCGCGAACGCGAGATCCGCAAAATTCGCCCATGCTTAGTTGTAATCTGTCGTGCCTATTTTTCTCCCCACTGATTGATTGATTGTCCGAATATTGACTGTTCGAAGTTGGTTCTTTTGAGATATTCTCTGTTTGCAAATAACGTAGAATAGAAATGTTCTGTCTAGTCTTTGCAAGTAGTGAAGGATAGGTAGTGCGGACCTTTGTCCCCCGTTGTAATCTGTCATGCCTATCTTCTCCCCACTGATCGGTAGTTGGTTCAGCCCGGACCGCTTATTAGAGATGAACCATCCAGCTCCACTGGAAGGCACCCCTAATAAGGACATGTTCATGAAGCATGGACTAATCGCTATTGCCTATAGCAAGCTATGGCACAAATATACAAGAAAGGATCAGGGAAGTCAGTGGCCACTGATAGGATCCTTCGATGCCGATAAAATGAACGCGCTGGAAACAGCCCTTCGTAACAATAAAACAAGTCCCACTATGCTTGATAATCTCGGCATGTGGCGCAAAGAAACAGAACAACACAAAAAGAGAAACAAAGTCAGATTAGAGAAAGAACTACGAAAAGCAGCTCACCTAGCTGCCAGAAAGTTAGAGGAAGAGATAAAGGAGAGAGAGAAAGCCAAACAGAAGCAAGAGTCTGAAACATCGAGTCAGTGTCCTGTCAGAACACCCTCTACGCTATACCCCGAGTTACCCTCGAAACAGCGAGCGGACGATGATCTATTACTGGTTCCTCCAATCCTCTACATGCCCCCTCCATATGCCCCTTCCCAACCCTTAGTACAGCATCCGCAGCCCCCAAGCACAGATGAGAATAGTACTAGGGCCTCGGTCCTCATGGCCTCCGCGCCGGCCGAACCCCTTGTACTCGATGCAGCGCAAGCAGCAGTATTAGACAACCCTGAGGCCCGAAAGAAAGATTCCACTAGAATAAACAGGTTGAGCAAGGATGAGCGAGCAGGGATCGACAAGATAGTAAAGACACTAGTGGAACGGAAGGAGAGTGAGGAGTACGTAATGGATATGTACAATTCATATGCTGAGAGCCACAGACGACACTTTGTCGTGCGATTTTGTTACCATACCCTAAATGCTTATGAGGACCAATACCGAGACAAAGGTCCCGAGAGCCTAACAACTCTTTATAGAAAGGTTGACATTAGGGACGAGAGCGAGTGTGACGTGACGGACCTCCTCACGCGTACGCTTGAGGTTTTCCGCCACCTCACTGAACAGGGGTTGGAAGCTAAAACTACGACTCCTGTAGTGACCGAACCTTGAATAGAACAAGCTAATGCCATGATGCCTATAAGGGAGGCCGCTCCCTACTGGGTTCCCCCACGAGGTCTGGGAACGCACGATGATGTTAACCATCAAGATGCGAAAGGGAGGGTAGTTTATAACTGGGTCTACCAACCATGGGATCGGCAAGATATTCTGACGTTCCGAAAATCTCTGCCCGATTTACGGAAAAACCCCACTGCCTTTTACACTGAATTAGGTACAGCCTTAGGTTCAACGATTATGACCCTAGCTGACATCGATTTGTTTTTCGGGTTATGTCTGCCAGCTGATGTGTGGAAGCAAATCCGGAAAGTCAACCACCTTGAGCTGTTCGGACATACCTGGTCACAACTCAATGGCATAGACAGACAACGAGAGCCTTGACAGAAACCTTTGAAATCCTTTTTCGAACTCCCAGACAAAATTGTACAGAAACTGAAAACCCTGATCCCAGAAAAGAAGGTGGACTGGTCGATAGTGACGGCCTGCCGCCAGAAACCCCAGGAAGACGTGTCAGAATACTTCTCCCGGTTCGAAACGGTGTTTTCCGAATACAGCGGCCAGGACATGACCACTGCAACCGGACATCATCTGTTTGTCCAGAACTATGTTAAAGGTCTGTCACAGGAGGTCTCTCAGAAACTACAGGCTAGTCAGAGTAGTTGGGCGGCCTCCAAACCTGCGGCTATCCTCCAGATGGCCCAGTTTTATGAGCATCAGAAGAATGAAAACGATAGGGCGACAGAGAAAAAGAAAAAGGACTTGAAGGAAAGGGTGATGATCGCACAGTTGCAGGGGGTGACTATAGGACGAGAGCTGTACAAGGGAAATTAACAGTCGAATGCTCCTAGAAACCCACCCCCTAAAGACCGTACACCCGCACCCTATGTTGGACGTAAAGATATTGATGAGAACCAGTGTGCATTTTGCAAGGGATTCGGCCATTGGAAATCCCAGTGTCCGGTCCTGTTAGAAATGAATAAGAATAGGGACACCAGAGATGTAGCGGGTGGACCAAGAAATAGAGGACAAGGACGAGGGTCCACGAATGACACCAATAACGACAGGCCAGGCAGACCAAACACATTTGACCGTCTCCAACAGAACCAGTATCAACAGTCTGACTGTGACGACACTCACGACTTCGCATAGGACTGCCAAGGGCAAGGGAGGGATCAATTCGAGCTCTATGTTGACCAGCAAGGTCCTTATGTCACCGCTAAGGTCCTGGGTATGAAGTCTCCATTTCTGGTAGACACTAGCGCAACATGTAGTGCGTTATCTAAACGACTGATTCCAAGGGCACCTTTGTCTGGCTCACTTGTAACATCGATAGGTTTCGATGGAACGCCCTCCACTAATCCCTTGTACACACCTATCTCCTTTGACTTAGAAAATAACACCACTGAAACAACGTTTTTACTCTCATCCAACACCCCTGATGCCATTATGGGACTTGACTTACTGAAGTATTTCCGAGCTACCATTAGGTGTTCGCAAGATGGAGTTCGGGTCTTTCTGTACGATAACCCGGCTCTGCTCAGACTTTGTCCCTCCCGACGCATGTTTTCCATCTCTGACGCTGACTCGTCCCTACTTGACACTCTACCTCCATATCTGTGGGCCAAAACTGACTCGGACGTAGGACGCAAGATGATCGACCCAGTGCACATAACTGTTCGACAGGACGCAATACTCCCAAAACTTCCACAATATTGGATATCGCCCGAGGGCGAGAAGGCATTGGTAAAGATTATCCAGTCCCGGATAGATGCAGGAGTGGTAGAGGAAGTAGTTATCAATGTATGCAACAGCCCTATCCTACCCATTATAAAGAAGCAAGGTGAGGGAGATGAGAAAGCGTACCGCTTCATCATCGACCTACAAGAGGTCAACAAAATAGTTGTACCTCAGTACCCCGTAGTCTCAGACATCACCACTATTCTGACTCTGATTCCTTCCACTGCTACCACCTTCACTGTCATTGATCTCAAGAACGCTTTCTTCTCTATCTCCATCCACCCAGACAGCCGATACCTCTTCGGCTTCACCCTAAAAGCCCACTCGTATAGATTCTGTCGAGCACACCAAGGCTACACTGAAAGTCCCAGCATCTACATCCAGGCCCTCAAGAGACAACTGGACGCAGTCCAGTTACCCGATGGAGTGGTGTTGATACAGTACGTTGATGATATCCTTTTGGCGGCCAACACCACCCCACTTGCAGTCACAGACACCATCCAACTCCTGCACTTACTTGCGGAAAATGGCCACAAGGTCTCCAAGAAGAAGTTGCAATTCTGCCAACCCCAGGTCACTTACCTAGGCCACCTCTTGTCCAAAGACGGGAGAAAGCTTACACCCGATCGAATTCAGACCATTCTAGAGACCCCTGTCCCTAAAACCCAGAAACAAGTCCGCTCCCTGCTAGGCCTCACTTCCTTCTGCCGACAGTGGTTGCCAAATTTCAGCCTCATTGTGAAACCACTGCTTTCTCTGCTGGCTAAAGATGTCCACTTCCCGCTCCCTTGGACCCCTGAGTGCCAATCCTCCTTCATAGAACTACGAGATGCCCTCTGCTCAGCCCCCGTCCTAGGAACCCCCGCTTACACAAACCTTTCTCCCTCTACACTCACAAAAGGGAGGGATGCGCTTTGTCTGTCTTGACCCAGTCAATTGGCCCAAAGCAACGCCCATGCGCTTACTTCTCTGCCACTCTTGACCCCATAGCCAGAGCTTTGCCTGCCTGCCTTCGAGCTGTAGCTGCCGCTGCTATCTCTATCCGACAAAGTGAGGGGATCGTACTCTCGAACTCCCTCACAGTGTTAGTGCCCCATGCAGTTGACACCCTCCTGAACCAAACTAAGACGCAACATCTGACTAGTGCACGACTGACTGGGTACGAACTGACTCTGCTTGCCCCCCACATCACCCTGAAAAGATGCACCATGCTGAATCCGGCCACTTTGTTGCCCCTACCTGAGAACGACCCCAATGTGTCCCCTATACATGACTGTGTGACCCTCACGGACGAGCAAACTAGGAGTAGGGTTGACCTCAGAGACACAGCCTTCCCAGACCCTGACGGAGAGCTGTGGGTAGATGGCTCTTGCATCAAACTCCCCGATGGCACCACCTCAGCTGCTTATGCAGTTACCACAGCCCGAACTAAAGTAGAGACAGCCCGCATCACACAACGATCTGCACAGGCAGCAGAACTGATTGCCCTCACACGAGCATGTATCCTAGCAGCAGAAACTACAGCAAACATTTACGCCAACAGCCAGTATGCCTTCGGGGTGGTTCATCATTTTGGGCTCCTATGGAAGGAGAGGGGATTCCTGACCTCACATGGCACACCCATCTTACACGGAGATCTAGTCTCTGCTCTGACTGAAGCGGTCCTCCTTCCCAAGCAACTTGCAGTAATCAAATGCCAAGCACACAAAAAGGTGACAGACATCATTGGGCAGGCGAATCCACTGGCCGACATCACTGCCTGAACCACGGCTGAGAATAGGACAACGACACGCATGTATGTGACCAGGTCACAAGCAGAAAAATGGACGGACGCTAGGGAGACTATTAGAGACATCCAAATGGCCAGCTCACCACACGAATTGACTGAATGGGCACGGGTGGGACTGAAAGACGATTAAGGCTGCTGGTGGACAAAAGACACGAACAAATGGTTGCTACCCAATTCATACCTGATCCCCAAACTGACCATGGCACACTCTCCTGCACACATAGGATCTGCCCCTATGACCGAACTTGTCTCCAAAGTTTGGCACAATGACAAGATCGCAGACTCTGCTAAACGTCTGGTCCAACAATGTCTGATATGTCTGCAACACAATCCTGGGAAAGGAACTGTAGTACCCCGGGGAGGGTTTGGGGTTCCCAATCATCCATTTGAAGTCCTGCAGATGGACTACATCCAACTAGAAAGATGCCGAGGTCTGAAGTATGTACTTGTTGTCGTGTGCGCATTTAGCAAGTGGGTGGAAGCCTATCCAACTCGCGACAACACTGCCATTGCCACTGCAAAGGTACTACTGAAAGAATTCTTCCCTCATTACGGCCTTTGTCGAATTTTGTGGAGCGACAATGGCCCCCACTTTGTAGCCGAAGTTATCCAACTCATCTTGAAGGGGTTGGGTGTAAAACAAAAATTTCATGCAGTCTTCCACCCCCAATCTGCTGGACTAGTTGAGCGACATAATGCCACACTGAAACTCAAACTAGCTAAGATAGTGGCTACCACAGGACTGAAATGGCCAGACGCTCTCCCACTGGCATTGCTATCAATGCGTTCCACCCCCACCAAACACCATTTCACCCCTTACGAGGTTGTTTTCGGCCGGCCCATGAGTATTTGGTCTGCACCAAAACTGATATCCATTCACGACGTCCCTGACGTCCTAATGTCTAATTATTTGTACAACCTGACTAAGACACTGTCTGTTATCCATCAACAGGTGTTGCATGCCATTCCTGATGCTTCCAGGGGCCCCGGACACGACATCCAACCCGGTGATTTTTGTCTTGGTCCGGAATTTCCAGCGTGGAAAGAGTCTGGAATCTCGGTGGACGGGCCCCTGGCAAGTTTTGATCACCACCCGTACAGCTCTTCGATTGGAAGGCAAGCGGAATTGGCTACACGCACACCACTGCAAAAAGATCTCCTCAACCCTGGCGACGACCGAAGACGTGGCCACCCAAGAAGAGCTCCTGAACAAAGATCGACCATCCCTGAACTGTTACTCTGATAAAGAGATGCTTGAACTGACAGAATTTCCCGATCCCACTGTGCCATCCAGAGAAGGGTATAACCTGCGACGAAAGGAAGGAGCTTCGGCTAAGCAGACCACTGACTAAGTTACCATTCTCAGAGCGGTGGCCTAACACTACTAAGGCTGCCAGGAGAGAAGCCAAATGAAGTTTGTGGTTCTGCCCGCTACCGAGCCCCTTGAAGGTGATGGAAGCACCCGATATGAAGATGATGGAAGCCCCCGACACGAAGATGATGGAAGCAACAGGACATCCGAAGACTCACTACAGAAACCCAAAGTCTGACAAAATTCACAGCTCAAAGACTATTGCTCTCTTTATCGCCCTTCTCTTTTGCCTCCTCCTTTGACCACCCTCTGGATCGTGGAAGAGAGCGCACAAGCTCATAAGACATTTCTAACCACCGCACAGCCTACCACAATGAAAGAACATTACCTGGTCTCTCTTTCACCTCAACTCCGAGAAAGACGTAAGGAGTTTTGGAACAACTCCTTCGTGCAATTGCTGCACCAGCACAATCTTGCCACCAATGCCACCAACTGCTGGATCTGTGGGTTGTTACCCCACGCCACTGGACATTCCATCCCCTTCATCCCTTCACCTTTCTCCGTTCACGGCTCCTGCCTTGCTTGGCTGATCCTCTTGCAAGAAAGCTACAGGGATAATGACACTTCCAGCAAAACTATGGCACATTTCTTTCATGGGGTCTGACAGAACAAAACAGGGAGAATTGCTGCACACTTTTGCCCTCTGACATCCAACGACTCTGTTCATATGGACATCCCTGTCAAAGAACGGATTGAAATGCAGCTGTTCAACAACCCAACCAGACCCACCTTCTCCTACCTCCGGAAATGAACAGCTGCCACCCTGACTGTGGCCCTATCTGTCGTCAATGTCTCAGGCCTTATGTGCATCGAAGGGCTTGGGACACAGCTGGTAGGCCACAGCGCTTGCCGCATCACCAGAACTTTGGACTCAACAGATCCACCCTCTTTTGTCACTTCTCCTAATATGTACTTTGTTTGTGGTACAAAAGCTTACACCTGGCTCCCCAAAGGCTGGGGGGGTACCTGTTACATTGCTTTCATTCTTCCTCTGACCTATGTGGCTCCAGCAAACCATCACCAACAAAAGCGAGCAAAAGACATTGAACAAGCCGACTCCACTGGAGCACAGTTCTTGGACGCTCTGAAGGGACTTGTTCCACTCCGGGGTCCGATGGTGAACAGCCGTGCCATCCGACATTTGACCCAGGCAGTTGAAACGACAATGAACATTACAGCTGGAATCCACACGAACAATACAGCCGAGATTCAGGCGGTCCGCCTGGTGGCTCTTCAGAACCGCCTTGTTCTAGATGTGGTTCTAGCAGATCGTGGAGGAGCATGCCGTATCATTGGGTCCAACTGTTGCAACTACATACCGGACAATTCACCCTCAGTGTACAAAGCCATTGAACACCTCCATAGACTTTCCTCAGAAGTTCACCAGGAACAAGAAGAATGGTTGCTTGGGGGTTGGTTCTGGAGTACCGTGAAGAACTGGGGGTGGAGATTATTTATGATCATACTGATACAGATTGTCATAATATGTGGATTCTGCCTGGGTATTCAATGCTTGCCGCTCTGTGTTCACTATGTGCAAACTGTATCTGCCCTAAGACTCTGGACTTTGAAAAAGAACGCATGAAAGCATTGTACGATGTCGAGGTTAGGAATATAATAGGGATAGAGATAGATTGACAAGCTGGCTAGATATGTTGAAAAGGGAGGACTGTTAAAATCTAGTTTGCGACATCAACATTATCGGCGCCATCTTGTCCCTTTTCAGAATCGTATGTGCGCGTAAGTAGCAGCCATTTTGAATGCCATGGCCTCTCTGCCCTTTGCCGATAGCCAGTGCGTCTCTTTCTCTCCCTCTAACCTCGCACGCATCCCCCCCTGCACGCTGACAGCCCCCGCTCCCACATGCTTGGGCCTTAAACCCCCCCCTTCAGTGCAACCCTGTCTCAGAACCACATCCCGTCCCCAGATAAACACCTCCCTCCATCCCTTTCATGATCTCGTATCCTTTGATAAACCCCCTTTTCCTCTGTGCCCGATCGTCCTGCTCGTTCCCAGGCCGCCACCAGGCCCTGCGGATGCAGTTTATTGCCCCATACAGTAGGAAGCTTCTTTCATTAAAGGATCTACAACTGATCAAAGCCCCCACCCCATGAGATCCGATCAGCCGCACACATTCCGGGAATCGGCGGAATGTCCAGCTGCGCGACAGTCATCACCTGTTGAGACCGGGGTGGGGACTTCTACTGTAAATGTGTGTGGGAACGGGCATGGAGCGGGGATTACGAGGATGTCTTTCCGTACATCAAAGTATTTGCAAGAATGTGCCACATGTAATAAAATGCAATAAAGACCATAAACCTGTGTATAAGAGGCCAGGCCTCAGAGATGCGGTTAGAGAACCTCGAGAAGATACCCTGTTGTCTGATTTGATGTGTTCTTCTCCGTCGGAATAAACTCCTGTTTCCTGCCTTCCAGTCTCCAGCGCCTGCCTCTTTGTTTGATAGATTCGAGTGGTATGAGAGGCGGTTAACGCCGGGCAATACTTAAAGGTTCTTGGTCGACATCAGCCCTACCTTTTCCACAGGGGCAGATAGGAGGTTTGGTCCAATTGGGGAAGTCACCCTTATATTCTCATAGGGGGGGAGCTAGAAAGTCTACTAGGCACCTGCAGAGGTTAATTTGTTCCTGTTGAGAGCAAATGTTCCAGCCACAAAAGTGGGGTACAATTTTTATTGGGAGATGATCCAGAATGCTAGGTGGTAGAACAATCGTGGATCCCCACAGATTCTGGAGCTTTCCTTCCAACAAATGTGGTGGAAAGGTGTGTTTTTGACCAAAGTTTTAGATTTGCAATGTCTTCTGGACAAGATAACCTTGTGAGACCCATGCAAGCTACACACACCTGGATTGCCCCATGTGGCTAGGTTCAAGAAATGTTTGGTTTTGCCAGATTTCCTGGGTGCTAGGTGAGTTAGGTATACAAGAGATTCTGGGTAAGAAACAAAACCTTGTGAGAACCACAAGTCACACCACCCTGAACTCCCCTCGATTTCTGGTTTTCTAAAATGTTTCAATATGGTAGGTTTTCTTGGGTGCTGGCTGAGCTAGGGCCCAAAGTCTACAGCTACTCAAAATTGAAAAAAGGGTCAGTGATGACCAGAAAAATTCGATCTGTCCCTTTTGCATTTTGGGCCCTCCCTGTCACAGGTGTTAGGTCCGCCAAATCAAATGGGGCATCATTTCTACCAGGAGACATGTGGAAACAGTGGGTGGTAGAACATTTGTGGATCCTTACATATTCCTAGAACTTTCCCTCACAGACATGTAAGATAAATGTCTATTTTTACCCAAGGTGAGAGGTTTATAAAGGCTTCCGGGTAACAAAACCTCCTGAGAACCCCAGAAGTAGCACCACCATGCACTCCACTGGTGTATAGTTTTCCAATGTTTATAGGTAAGGAAGGTTTCCCTGGGTGACGTCTGAGCTAGGGCTCATTCTCTGCAGCTACCTGCATTGTAAAAAAACATTGATTTTTCCTGGTGAAATGTTATGTCTCCAGGTTATGTTTTGGTCCTATTTTGTGTTGCAGTCCTTAGGTCCCTAGTGTGGAACCATTTTTATAGGCCGGCATGTGGGAATACTGAATAATATAACATATTATTCTCATTTGGATTTCTCTGCATTTGTGGCTTCCAAAGGTAAGCCAATGTGCAAGAAAGAAGACATTTTACGAAACGCCCTCTGAATCACATGCCAGTAAGTTTAACCACAAGTTCAAATGTGTACAAATAACCACTGTTCCTAAACTTAGTATCCTATGTACATTTCAGAAATAAATACTTTTCCTTCACACCCATTTTCATCCTTTATACTTCCCTATAAAAATTGATGTGTCGTTGGTACATAATTTTAGAGGACCAATATGCCTTATATATCACAAAGGCCTGAACGGTCTGTTGGACGTAATATATTTGGGGTGTACGGTTAAATAAGTGGGTGTGTGTGCAGCTGTATGGGTGAGTGACTGGTTGCACGAGTAGCTGTATAGGTGAGTGAGTGAGTGGGTGTGTGAGTGCCTCTATATTAAGTATGGGCAAATTTTGCGGATCTGCGGTCCGTGAATTAGTGCGAAATTGCAAATAAATCCAAGAGTTAGTAGAAAAATCCGCAAACTTACAGATTTGCAGAAATATATACTGAAGTACTTTCCACTGGCTAATCAGTAAGTGCTAGCTCGTTGGGTAAATGTATAGTGCTTTTCCTGCACTGCAGCTGCGTAAAGGGCCAGAAGAGTTGTCCCCAGTGACCATGTGTGTGTTACTATGCCATCGCGCTGAAGGGCGCAGGGGTCCCTTGAGTGAGCTGTCCATCATAGTGACGGTGCACTCTGCTAGTGTGTGGGTGGGGCCAAACGGGCGGGGCTTCTATGCGAGTTCACATGCATCTTGAGTCTATAAAAGGTCAGAGAATGATCAGAGCAGCAGATGAGGAGAAAGAAGCTCCTGTTCACAGGAACTGCACGGGGATTGCGCTTGTGAAAGTGAAGGATGCAAAGGCCTCCATCCAGCATCACAGCTAATTTTCGACTGTAGATATGGAGAAAAAGCACACCTGCCTAGCCTTGACAAAGCTCACGATTGTTTTGGGGCTGATGAATGCGTTCCTGAATTTGAGCTTCAACTCGGGCACCTGCTTTATTTATATCTGTAAGTGCTTCCTGTTGAGGTTTAATTTTTGTGACAGGAGCATCGTGCCATGAACCCTGCCCTTCATATTTATCCAAGAATACGCCATCGTTTTGTGCGATACCTCTACTCAACTGGAGTACTTTCTACTGGCTAATCAGTAAGTGCTACCTCGTTGGGTAAATGTATAGTGCTTTTCCTACACTACAGCTGCGTAAAGTGCCAGAAGAGTTGGCTCCAGTGACCATGTGTGTGTTACTATGCATATCGCACCAAAGGGCGCAGGGGTCCCTTGAGTGAGCTGTCCATCATAGTGGGTAAATGGTGGGAAGACGGTGCACACCGCTAGTGTGTGGGCGGGGCCAAATGGGTGGGGCTTCTATGCGAGTTCACATGCCTCTTGTGTGTATAAAAGGTCAGAGACCCATCAGAGCAGCAGATGAGGAGAAAGAAGCAACTGGTCACAGGAACTGTACGGGATTGCGCTCGAGAAAGTGAAGGATGCAAAGGCCTCCATCCAGCATCACAGCTAATTTTCGACTGTAGATATGGGGAGAAAGCACACCTGCCCAGCCTCGACAAAGCTCACGATTGTTTTTGGGCTGATAAATGCGTTACTGAATTTGAGCTCCAACTCGGGCACCTGCTTTATTTATATCTGTAAGTGCCTCCTGTGGAGGTTTAATTTTTGTGACAGGAGCCTCGTGCCAGAATGAACCCTGCCCTTCATATTTATCCAAGAAGACGGGGCTTCTAAAACAAAACTGCCGGCGAGCGGATTTGCAGATTTTTTGGCAATTTCGCGAGATTTGCAGATTGCAAAATTGCCGAAAATCCGCAAATTCCGCGAGCGGACCGGATTTTTTGCCCATACTTACTCTATACATTAGTGAGCGGGTGCATGAGTATTTGTATGGGTTTGAAATTCGGTATGTGAGTGGTTGTGTTGGTGTGCAATTGGGTGTATCAGAGGTTCTATGGGGGTGTGAGTGAGTGTGTGAGTGCATATGTGGATGATGTCATCAATATTGTCACCAGTGATGTCATTTGAAATGTCATCAGTGATGTCATGAGTGATTTCACTGACTATGTCGTGAGTGATGTGATATGTGCGGTCATAAGCAGTGCATTGCTGGGGCGTAAGTTATAGCTTGCTCAGGTAGCTATAACTACTGAATTACTATCATTTTGTACAAGTGAAATGTGAGACTAACTATACCGTCCCTGTAACCTTTGCTTTTTCCAGTGAATTTCAATGGTTTTTATAGTTCAAGTTCCTAACTACAACGTTCCAATAACCTTTCTTCAGTGAATTTCTAAGTTTTTTACAAAAATATGTCCTAACTATAATGTCCCTGTACCTTTGGGTTTTTAAGTGAATTTCTATGGTTTTTGGAACTACTAGGCACATTTGTTGAGTGGTGGAGAAAGGGGTTGGTGCTTCTGATCAGCTCTCATCAACCCTGTAGTGTATGATGTATTGCTGGTAACAGGAGGGCTTATGGGCCTCCAAGGACCTTTAGCATCTGAAGTAGCATCTGAAGGGACTTCATCCACCAAGTAGTTCATTAGGAGGCTTGTTTGCAGTGTGGTGGAGAAAGGAGCAGGCCTCTTTCAGCAATCCTGTTGTGTGGGACTTACTGGAAGTAACAGGATGGGTTGTTGGCTCCCAAGGACCCTCAGCAGCTAAGGACACTTCATCCCTCAACCAGTTGTGTGCCAGGAGGCACGTTTGCAGAATAGTTGGTAAATGGGGTAGGTTCTTGACAGAAGTGCAGTAAAGAGCAAGAGAGGTGCAGAAAGAGGACAGGGTGTGCAGAAAGAGGCAAGAGAAGTGCAGAAAGGTAAAAGAAGTGCAGAAATAGGCAAGCAAGGTACAAAAAGAGGACTAAATGTACGGAAAGAAGCAAGAGAAGTGATGAAAGAAGCAAGAGAAGTACAAAAGAGGAAGAAATGTGCATAAAGAGGCTAGAGAGGTACATACAGAGGCAAGAGAGTTGTAGAAAGAAGTAAGGGGGTGTAGAAAAAGGCATGAGGGATGCCCAAAGAAGTAAGAGAGGTGCATACAGAAGCAAAAGAAGTACAGAAAAAAGCAAGAAAGGTGCAGAAAGAGGAAGAAGAAATGTGCAGAAAGAGACAAGAGAGTTGCAGAGTGAGGTAAGAGAAGTGCAGAATGAAGACGAGAAGGGCAGAAAGAGGCAAGAGAGGAGCAGAAAGAAGCAAAAGAAGTACAGAAAGAAGCAAGAGAGGTACAGAGAGAAGCAGGAGAGGCGCAAAAAGAAACAAGATAATTGCAGAAAGAGGAAGAAAGGTGTAGAAACAAGCACAAGAGGTGCATAAAATGGCAAGAGGAGTACAGAAAGAAGCAAGAGAGGTACAGAAAGAAGTAAGAGAGGTATATAAAGAAGCAAGAGAAGTGCAGAAAGAGGCCATAGAAGTGCAGGAAGAGGCAAAAGAGATACAGAAAGAGGCAAGTGAGGTGCAGAAAGAGGCAAAAGTAGTGCAGAAAGAAACAAGAGAGGTGCAGAAATAGGAAGAAAGGTGGAAAAATAGGAAGAAAGGCAAACAAAGAAGAAGAAAGGCACAGAAAGAAGCAAAGGAAGTGCAGAAAGAGGCAAGAGAAGTACAGAACGAGGTTAGAAAAGGGCAGAAAGTGACACGAGAAGTACGGAAAGTGGCAAGAGAGGTACAGAGAGAGACAAGAGAAGAACATACAGAAACATGTGACCTACAGAAAGAGGAAGACAGGTGCAGAAAAAAGCAGTACAATTGCAGAAACTGGCAATAGAAGTGCAGAAAAAAGCAAGAGAGCTGCAGAAAGAATCACAAGAGGTAGAGGAAGCAGCAAGAGAAGTGAAGAAAGAGACAAGAAAAGTGCAGAAGGAGGCACGAGAAGTGCAGAAAGAAGCAAGAATAGTACACAAAGAAGCAAGAGAAGTGCAGAAAGAAGCAGGAGGGGTGTTGAAATAGGACAAATGAGCAGAAAGAGGCAAGAGAGGTGCATAAAAAGGCAAGAGAAGTTCAGAAAGAGGCAAGAGAAGTGCAACAAGAAGCAAGAGAGGTGCAGAAAGAAAAGAGTGAGGTGCAGAAAGAGGTAAGTACGGTGCAGAAAGAGGCAAGAGAGATGCAGAAAGAAGCTAGAGAGGTGCAGAGAGAGGCAAGAGAAGTGTAGAAAGTAGCAAGAGAGGTGCATAAAGAGGAAGAAATGTGTAGACAGAGCCAAGAGAGGTACAGAAAGAGGCGACAGAATTGCACAAAGAGGCAAGAGAAGTACAGAAAGAAGCAAGAGATGTACAGAGAGAGGCAACAAAAGTGCAGAACGAGGCAAAAGAGTTGCAGAAAGTAGCCAGGGAAGTACAGAAAGAGGCAAGAGAAGTGCACGAAGAGGCAAGAGAAATATAGAAATGGGCATGAGAGGTACAGAAAGAAGTAAGAGATTCACAGAAGGAGGCAAGAGGGGTGCAGAAAGGAGCAAGAGATTTGCAGAAGGAAGCAAGAGAGGTATATAAAGTAGCAAGAAAATTGCAGGAAGAGGCAAGAGAAGTACAGAAAGATGCACAATAGATACAGAAAGAGGGAGGTGAGGTGCAGAAAGAGGCAACAGTAGTGCAGAAAGAAACAAGAGAGGAGCAGAAATAGGAAGAAAGGCAGAAAAATAGGAAGACAGGGGCACACAGAGGAAGAAAGGCACAGAAAGAAGCAAAGGAAGTGCAGAAGAGGCAAAAGAAGTACAGAAAGAGGTTAGAAAAGGGCAGGAAGTGGTACGAGAAGTACAGAAAGTAGCAAGAGAGGTACAGAGAGAGACAAGAGAAGAACAGACAGAAACAAGTGACCTGCAGAAAGAGGAAGACAGGTGCAGGAAAAAGCAGTAGAAGTGCAAAAAATGTCAAGAGAAGTGCAGAAAAAAGCAAGAGAGCTACAAAAAGAATCGAGAGAGGTACAGGAAGCAGAAAGAGAAGTGCAGAAAGAGGCAATAAAAGTGCAGAAAGAGGCAAGAGAAGTGCAGAAAGAAGCAAGAGTAGTAAAGAAAGAAGCAAGAGAAGTGCAAAAAGAAGCAGGTGGGGTGTAGAAATAGGACGAATGTGCAGAAAGAGGCAAGAGAGGTCCATAAAAAGGCAAGAGATGTTCAGAAAGAGGCAAGAGAAGTGCAGCAAGAAGCAAGAGAGATGCAGAAAGAAAAGAGTGAGGTGCAGAAAGAGGTAAGTGGGGTAAAAAAAGAGGCAAGAGAGATGCAGAAAGAATCTAGAGAAGTTTAGAAAGAGGCAGGAGAAGTGTAGAAAGTAGCAAGAGAGGTGCATAAAGAGGAAGAAATGTGCAGAAAGAGTCAAGAGAGGTACAGAAAGAGGAAAAAGAATTGCAGAAAGAGGCAAGAGAAGTACAGAATGAAGCAAGGGAGGTGCAGAAAGAGGCAACAGAAGTACAGAAAGAGGCAAAAGAGTTGCAGAAAGAAGCCAGGGAAGTACAGAAAGTCACAAGAGAAGTGCAGGAAGAGGCAAGAGAAATATAGAAAGAGACAAGAGAGGTGCAGAAAGAAGTAAGAGATATACAGAAGGAGGCAAGAATGGTGCAGAAATAAGCAAGAGATGTGCAAAAGGAAGCAAGAGAAGTGCAGAAAGAAGCAAGAGAGGTTCAGAAAGAGGCAAGACGGGTACAGACAGTAGCAAGAAAGGTACATAAAGAGGCAAGACAAGCACATAAAGAGGCAGGAGAGGTGCAGAAAGAGGCAAGAGATGAGCAGAAAGAGGCTAGAGGCATACAGAAAGGTAAAAAAGGTACAAAAAGAGGCAAAACAGGTACAAAACAAGGCAAGAAAAGTATAGAAAAGGGCAAGAGATGTCCAGAAAGTGGAAACAGAGATGCAGAAAGAGGCAAGAGAAGTATAGAAAGAGGAAAATGGTGCAGAAAGAAGCAAGACAAACAGGGGAAGAGGCAAGAGAGGCACAGAAATACGCAGGAGTTTTTTGCATAGCATTAGTACCAATTCAACACCCACATTAAGCCATGAGTAACGGGTGACCAGTCCAGCTGTGCAAAGGGCCTTCGATCATATTGTAACACGTGTCGCTGCATTTTTGGTAATGTTTGAACCACTTGAGCTAGAAACAACGTTTATTATTCTTCAAACCTGAAGATTATGCGGCAGATGATGGATCATGTGACAAATGCAGAAAATGTATAATTAACTGAAAATCGGTGCGGCCGAAGAGTCGCATAATACCTCTGGCCCTGCTCATACCTCTGACTGGGTCCAGAATTGCTCCTCTGTGGTTGCTTCTTTTTTAGTGTCTCATTGTGTGTATAGTTTACCTTCTATGGAAACAAGGAAGACTAAACCCGAGGTTACCACTCCACAGCACGAACTATCATACCACATAATTGCTCTCCATAACACATAATCCCACTCTGCAGAATTCCTATACACTAAATACCACATACTTTCTATCCACATAATTTTGCTGCACTACATATCACATAATTCCACTACACACATGTAAATGTAAATGTTAATGTAGTATACTTGTAAAGCGCACAGCTGCCCCAGCAACAGGGCCTCCCAGCGCTGTATAACGCTGTGGAACTCTTCCTGGCTATCCCTGTGAGATGCCCCTCCTGGGCACCCCTAAGGTGAAGCCAGGCATCCCAGTGTTGTTGGGGCCGTTGTGGAGATTAAGCAAGCTATTGCCCAGAGTTGCAGCGTGGGACCCATGATTAGAGTTGGCGCTGAGGCGAGAATTATCGAGTCCGCGGACATTGAGCCCAAGACCCTGCTGTGTCGGGAATTGAACCCTGGTCCCGGGCCTGATCTCTGCTTCAGGGTCTGCCGCTTCTAACCAGTGAGCCACACTTCTCCACATCGTACACCCACTCCAAAAAGATTGTAAAAAATCGTTTCATTTAAAATGCCAATAGCTCTAACTCTCGCAAATGCGGGACCTATTGCATTGCAAATGTTTGTTTAACTAGTAGTTGTGTTTCCATTGTGGCGGAGAAAGGAGGCTGCAGCTTTGACCAGTACTCAGGAATTCTACTGTTTAGGACTTACAGGAGGCATCAAGAGGGCTTCTTGGTCCCCAAATTCCCTCAAGAGTAAAGTGAACTTCTTCATCCAACCAGTAGTGTGCCAGGAGGCACGTTAGCAGAGTGGTGCACAAAGGGGGGCGTGGCCTCCAAAGACCTCCTAGCAATCCCACTGTGTGGGACTTACTGGAGGTAACAGGAGGGGTAGCTGGCCCCCAAGGACATTCTTGGGGGCCAACTACCCCTCCTATTATATCCAGTATGTCCCACACAGCAGGATTACTAAGTCCTGATAGCAGGCCAAGCCCCCTTTCTCCACCACTCTGAAAACGCTCTTGCTGCTGCGCTCTTGGTTGGGGAATTAAATCTCCTTCACTGCTGGGGGTCCGTAAGGGCCAACTATGTTACCTGTTACCTCCAGAAAGTTCCACACAGTGAGATTGCTGAGAGGTGGTTGCAGACCACACCCCCATTCTTCACCAGTCTGCAAAAGCTCCTTCTGAAACACTCTTGGTTGCGGGATGAAGTCCCCTTGCCTCTTGAGGGCCCATAGGGGCTAACTAGCCCTCCTGTTCCATCCAGTAAGCCCCACACAGCTGGATTGCTGAGAGGTAGTCAGAGGCCATGCCCCCTTTTTACACCACTCTCCAGTCACACCTCCTTGTGCACTGCTGCTTGGGGGATGAAGTTCACTTTAGTCCTGAGGTCCTCAGGACACAAGGGGACCTTATCGCCCCACTACCAGTGTGCCAAAAGGCGCAATTGCAGAGTGGTGTAAAAAGGTGCCTGGCCTCTGACCACCTCTCAGCAATCCCACTCTGTGGGGCTTTCTGGAGGTACCTGGCGGGCTAGTTGGCCCCTAAGGACCCTCATTAGTGATGGACACTTCATTGCCAAGCCAAGATCACACCAGGAGGCGTGTTTGAGCAGAGGTGATAGGGGGCAGGGCTTCCGGCAAGTTGCCGGATCCTCCTTTTATATTTTTTATTTTGGAAAGGAGGCTGTGTGGCACTTTTTGGCCCCAGGGATCCCTTCCCCTGGGGCCTGATCTATTTTTTTAAAATTAAATAGAAAGGAGGGGGGCCGCGTGTCCCATCTCTTGAGGCAACTATATGCCGCGGTGAACCCATACCCCGGGTCTGGCTTTGTTTTTTTAAAGGGGAGTGGGTCGAGCGGTTACCTTTCCCAGGCCATTTTTGGCCCCAGGGACCACACTCCCGAGGCTAGTCCATTTTATTAAAATGTATATTATTTAAAGGGAGGGACCATGGGGCTTCCATCCCCAGACCAATTTCGGCCCGGGGCCATCATCCCCCGGGGCACAACAAAAACTTTTTTTATGGAAGGGGGGCCACGTGTCTCTCTCTTCCCTAGGCCAGTTTTGGCCCGAGGGACCTCATCCCCCGGGACCTGACCTGCCTTTTTAAAACAAAAAAATTTGGACGGGCTGCGAGCCCCCCCACACTTCATTAAATAAATTATAGCCCTGGAGATGTGGTGGTCCCCAGGGATTGGGGGCCCATTAGGCCCCCACCCATAAGTAATTAAAGCAGAGGAGGTGGTGGTCCCAGGGGCAGCTTGGCGGGGCAAAAGCCCACCATGCGGGGAGGTGGCATTCCCCGGGACTGCAGGCGCTCACAGGTCCTGACATCATAATTAAACATTGCCCCTGGGACCTGGCCCACACGCACGCTTCAAGAAAACGAAGCGCGGGAGCCGGCCCTTCACTTTTTTATTTTCAGGAGGATTCACGGACCTAGCCCAGAAAATTTCTTTTAAAAAAAATGCTTTTTGTTTTTGCCCTTGTGTCCCTGTGAGACCCTCTGAGAAGGCATAGGGGGTCAGTGTGTTTCTACCCTGCCCCTTTCCACATTGCTTCTTGTGACTCAGTTTAACCAAATCACAAGATCGCTGCCAACACTTCCTGGTTTGAACTGTTGGCAGCCAATAAAATTGCGAAAGCCTTAAAAGTGCTCTTGCTTGCTAGAAGCAGAGTAGAATTGCCTTTGAATAGAGGGAACTGCATGTTCAGCAGCTACCTCTGTCCAAAAGAAATGCAGGGACCTTGAGGCCCCTGTTGCAGAGGCGTAGCTAGAGCCTGTGGCGCCCGGGGACATCCCACAGACTGCCGCTTATAGCATCCGCAGCCCCATGACCATGCAAGGCCAAGTCTTGACTCGAATTTCGAATCTCACCCCACTGTCAAACCTCGGGCACAATTATTTCTCATATGTATCACCGGAATGCCAGCTCCACACCGGTCCACCAACCAGTGCAAGCAAGTGCCAACCATCAGAACTTGCAGCTGTAGAGGATGCGCACAGTACAACCATACAGGTGTGATTCTCCTCATACCTCCAAACAAATCCGTCAGCCTGCCTGACTGTGATCGGTACGCACGTCCCACAGGCACTCCCGAGTCCCGCCCAGAAACCATGCTCAAGTCTCCATAACCACACACTTTCTCAGATGCATTTAATTTGATTTACAGCGCCACTCATACCAGTGTACAGTGCCAGAGCACTTTACATCACACACCTCCACAGAGACAATCATTTATACATGTGTAAATCACTGTATAGGAAATGTTACATAAGACAAAGGACTACAAGTTGTAGAAGCCACATGAAAACCATATTAGTAGGCAGTTCAGTTTAATAGCTCACTGTTCAATGTTAGGATTTTAACTTATAAACTGCAAGTAATAAAAGGATCTCTCTGACAAAAGCAGTAACCTACTAACATAGTTAACATTGTGTGCACTTGTGATATGCATGGTTCACGTTCTTTGCAGTAGGCACATTAACCCTCTGTGCCACTTTTCCAGGAGTCCACCCTTCCACTAGACAAAATTCTGATCTCTCTCTAGGAAGAACATTAATCACCGAAGTTATCATAACATTTTTATTGTTGCTGAAAATTGCTGGAGGCCAGGAAGGAGGTGGCAAGTTTTTTTAAAACCATAATATACTTGCAAACTCTGCGCACCCACTCGAAATAGGTACCCTGTGCGGTGACACTGTTCTCACTGCCCTAACCTGCTAAAGGTTCCTGTGACCTCAGTGACAGAGTCACAGTGATGGGATCACTGTTGCTCTAGGGTGTGCTGCTTTGTAGGCCTGCCCGCAAGACTGGAGATGAACTTCAGTATGGATTGTGGTGAACAGGCCTTTACGGTTAACCCACAATTGACACCACTAGGGTACACCTGCTTGTCATAAGACATAAGGCCTTCTGAGGTCTAGTGGGGCCTTCTAAGGTCTAGCATGGGAATATGCTCCCTCAGTTGACTGGTCTGGTGGACTGGTCATGAAGCTGAACCCAGTTCCAAATTCGACCCCTCTGGCTATAGTGCCACATCCTCTCCCCCACTGAACACCATACTACTCCACTAAGAGAAAATCACACTGCCTTCAGCTAGAACTTAATTGTGCCCGCTATAAACACTTGGGTGTGGCTCAATTCAAATTATGCACTTAATATGCTGCCTAAAAAGAAAAAAACTCAAAACAAACACTCATAGGGAATGCAAGATTGAGTAAAGCATGTGAAATGTAAGCAGAAACAACATGGTTACCTTAACGTTCTCTCACTCACTATTCAGAAATCAGCGAGTGGTTTTACCTGAAAAGTTAAGGACATGACTAAAGGGCCCTGAAGGAAACCGTTTCAATGTCCATCACTTATACCCTTACAAAACGTAAGCAGTATGGTTTAAAAAGACAACATCCATAAACACAGAGCCATGGTACACATTTTGTTTTCCAATCCCCTCATCAACCAGGTATTGCAATACATGCAGGAATGGTGCACTTCCCCTCCTGGGGACAAACAATGCTGTTCAAAGAAAGACGAGAAAACAAAAGTAGCTCTTCACTGCAAAGTCTGTAAAGTGAGGCTGATGTGTTTGCATGTGAATAAAATCAATCTGGCCACTTTGCAACGACTCTGTCTTGCTTTATTTAGTTATGTATTTATTTTTCATATTTAAAACCTTTTATTTATCTCCATCCCTAGGCTGCACTTTGGAATAGAAAAATGTCAGAAAAAGGGCATTTCCCGCAAGAGTGTTTTTCTTTATTGGATCCATCTCACAGGGAAGCAACTAAATGAAAGAAGGAAAAAAAGGTTGTGAACCGTTTCTTCAAGTCACGGTTTTCAGTAAGTGAGGAGCAAGAAAGAAAGAAAGGATATCAGAGGCGTAGCTACACTGACTGACAGTAGTGTCATTGAGTGACCCGGTCCCCAAATAAACTAGAAAGGGCGCCGCCCCAAGATAGTGTCACCTGGGGCGGACCGCCTCCACTGCCCCACACTAGCTATGCCACTGCCCCGTGGTCTCAGTGGTGAGTGGGTGTCCAAGAACCACCCACTTTAAATGGTCAGACCCTGGGTGATGGGATCCCTAGGGCCCAATTTGGCCTGGGGAGGAGTCCGTACAGCTCGCCTCCTCACCTGTAAATGGCCGGGCCAAGAGGGATGGGTGCCAGGGCCAAGACCAGCCCAGGGAGGGAGGTACGTGGCCCCCTTCTCTACTAATAATGTAATGTTTTTTTAAATAGCTGACCCCAGAGGATCGGGTCCTCAGGCTGAAATTGGCCTTTGGAGGGGACCACACAATCATCCTCTCCTGTTTAAAAAAAATACAAATAAAGAAGAGACCAGGCCCCTGAGGATGGGGTCCCTGGGATTGAAATCGGCCCACACCGTGGAGCCATGTGGCTCCCGCCCTTATTCCAAATAGCCTGGCCCTGGGGGATGAGGTCTCCAAATTTGGCCCAGAGAAGGGGGGTCACGCAGGCAACCTTCCCATTATACAACTGAACAAAGAAAAAATGAACAGGCTGGGAGTTGCCCCTTTTCTGCACCACTCTGCAAGCTCTCCTCTTGGCATGCTGCTGGTTGGGGTATGAAGTCCTCTGCATAGAGTAGCCCATGAACAGCAGCTTGGTTTATGTATAGGTGAGGGCGGGGATCCACTCGTAGACGCCGCTCTGTACGGGATCTGCCCGACGAGTTTTGAAGCTCCATTTGCCTCTCTTCAAGGGCTTTAACGGAAGCGGTGTGCGCAACCTGCCGACCCACTTCCCCATTTAATATATAAAACACCCACCGATGGGAGGCTCAAATGAGACTGTGCATTCTGGGAAGTGTCGTCCGGGAAGCACACAATCAAGTCCTGTCTGGACTCCACAAGTGGGCCCGTCCTCGATTCCAAGTACGACTGCTGCTTCACTGTAGTGACCCCCAGGATACCGATTTATACGCGGCTGGACTGCCGCGTATAAATCAATGCTCGAAGGTGTCCACCTTTGAGTAGCACGCAAACAGCAGCTTGGTTTATGTATAGGTGAGGGCGGGGATCCACTCGTAGACGCAGCTCTGTACGGGATCTGCCCAACGCGTTTCGAAGCTCCATTTGCATCATAATAAGGTGAGGAAATTAGTGAGAAGGTTGTATTATGCAACAAAGTCCAGCACTTAAGCTTAAACAATTAAACAGTGCTCTTTTGCATGGATCTGAAGTAGATGTGAAGACTATTTGTGAAGAAATTGAGTTTTGTTATTTTGGGAACAAAGAGGACAGTGTAGAAATGGATATAGTAATGGATGGTAATGTGGAAGACAATGGACAGATTTCAAGTACAGAAAAGTTTGACGAGGAAATCACCAAGTTTAAGGTGAAATCAAGTGAAAGGCCTAATTTAACTTGTGTGTGTTGTCGACGGACTCATTATAAGATTCAGACTAGGTTAGTTGATTTATATGTAAAATGTGAATTGGAAAATAATAGTGAATGGAAGGATTTTGTAAGTTATTTGTTGGTGGAGAATTCTTTTGATTTAAGTTTTGATCAGCGTATTTGTAATTATTGTTTGAAAAAATTAAATGAAAATAGAATGCCTGCTAGAGCAGTTCATAATAATCTTCAGTTGATAGATATTCCTTCTGAATTGATGGATTTAAATACTTATGAATCAATTTTGATTCAATGTGTCCATCCTTTTCAAGATATTGTTCGCATGGAGCCTAAGATAGGGAAATTACCTCCTACAGATTTACAAAGAGGATTAAAGGGAAGAGTTGTTTATTTGCCTCTAGATGTCAAGAAAAATATTGATACAATTGGTGTGGAAAGAGTAGAAGAGGATCCTCTGGTTATTCTAGTTAATGGGGTTCCGACAAAGAGTAAGAGAATCTGACAAGATTTAGAGGATGTTAGGAAAGTCAAAAAGGCAACGTTGTATTTGGTCAAAAACAATGAGTACTATAAAGATGTAAATGTTGGAGCAGAGGAAACAGCTACAGAAGAAGACAGTGATTGTTCAGTTGGCCAAATTGAAAAAGTTGATGTGTCTAGAAGTGAAGAAATATATGAACCTTATACTGTTCATCCTTTGCATTCCAAAGAAGTAATGGGGAATGCAATTGACTTGTTTCAAATGAACGATTTAGAAAAGGGGGTGGTGATGAACAGAGTGTCTGAATTAAGCAGACCACTCTTACCCAGTCCAAAGATCAGGGCTTGATCCATCACCGTTATTTATCTCACTGCCCCATCCCAGCTCAGAACCTGGCTATATGCAAATCAGTCTGTGTTTCAAATGAAAGCAGCAAAAGGAAGTCCCATTAGTGTATGGGAAGAAAGTTTGGAAGCTCGTTGTTTTCCACAGTTATTTCCAACAGGTCGTGGTGGACGATATGACGATCGACCAGTTCAAATTCCTGTAGCTGAATACCGGACTTTAAGATTATATGCTGAAGATTCAAGGTTTCGGCAATGCATACCGTATTTGTTTCATCTACTGTATGAAAGTGATTTGTCTGGTCTTTCTTATGCAGTTAATCATATATTAAAAAGTGGAGCTCATCTGCAAAATGTTTCTGCAAGGGACTTTATGGAGAAAGTCAATATGCAAGATAGTATTTTGGAATCTCAGCTAATCAATCTCATGGCATGTCAGCGTGGAACCAATGAGTATTGGTTCCGTCGTCATGGAGAATTGAAATGTATGCTAAGAAACCTAGGAACTCCTACATGGTTCCTCACTCTTAGCTGTGCTAAGTATGCATGGGACGACTTACTTCAATTTCTACGAGAGGCAAATGGAAACATACAAAATATAGAATTGGAAACACCTGGAGAACTGTGTTCTTTGGATCCAGGGAATGTTTGCAGATATTTTAATCATAGATTTGAAGCTATGATGTCTTTTATTACCAACAAAAAAAATCCTCCCCTTGGAGAGGTTTTGGATTTCTTTTGGAGGAAGGAATATCGAGCGAGAGGTGCTCCTCATATACATATGTTGTTATGGATTAAAAATGCACCCAAATTTGGATCAGATTCGGATGAAATAGTAATGAGTTTCATTGAAGAGTTTTCAACATGTTCTGTTCCAAAAACTACTGAAGAAAACAGTTTAAGGCAACAAGTTTTACGTTTTCAATCTCATCGTTGTGGAAAGTACGGTCGTCAAAAATTTAAAAAACAAGGAAAAGTACTACATGAAATGTCGTTTTGCGTTTCCATGACCAGTGATTTCTAAGGGAAGAGTAAATAATTTGATGTCATCTCTACGACATACTGTGACGAGGAAATCTCCCAAAAATACATACAATTTAAAAAGAAACGAAGAGTCTAAGTACATCAACGATTACAACCCAGTGATTTTGTCCATGTGGAATGCTAACATGGATATTCAGTTCGTTGCTGACAACTCTATTGCTGTGGCTCGATATGTGACATCTTACATCACAAAAAAAGAAAAGACAGAACTGAAGGAAATGTGGGAGGACATTTCACATGAAAAGAGTCTAAGCAAGAAATTATACAGTTTCAGTCTGAAGATGTTGCATCGAGAAATTGGAGCATATGAATGTTCTGATCGGTTATCATCAGCAAGTCTCTATGCCAAATCAAGAACAATCATTTGGGTGAGTCTAGGTCTTGCTGTAACACGAAACCGAGTTTTGAAATCTGTACAAGAAATTCAATATTTGGCGGAGAAAGAACCAAACAGTACAGATATTTTGAAGACAAATATGTTGGATACATACTATCCAAATAGAAGTACTCACCTTGAGAACACTTGTTTGTATGAAGTTCTGCAAAACTACAGTTATAAGAGGAACATCACAAAAGATATCAATAATGGAAAATATGCAGTCATTGGCTATGAAGGATGTCTAGTGAAGCAGAAAAAAGGCCATTTGATTAATCATCGAAAATTGAGTTGCGAAGCTCCGGACAAAAGAGAATTTTACTATTTAGCTCTTTTGCAACTCTTTAAGCCATGGCGTACAGAAGAGGAACTACTTGGAGGTTTTCTCTGTTATGAAGACTCTTTTAATGCAACTAAGGATACCATAGAATGTCCTATTTTTCTAAATTATCTGCAAATGTTGAACGAAGAAATAGAGCAAGAAATCATAATTGCTGAAGAGATTGCTAGAGACAGTTCTCAAGACAGTCAGAGTTCTACTTCATTGAGTCAGGATCCACTAGGAGGACCTATTATCCAAAATGAAGCTGCCACTGCCATGGATGAGGTGGAAAGAGCTATGGAACAAGCTCAAGAGGATGGAGTTAACTTAGAAGATTTGGTAAAGCAACTAAACGTTGAGCAGAAAAAGATATATGATGAAGTCACAGAACAGATTGAACATGGATTCAGACATGAGAAAAAAGTGTGCTCATGTACATCATTTAAGCCTGTTCGACTGTACGTAAGTGGAGAAGCGGGAACAGGAAAACATTTTCTGATTAAAGCCATTGCAACTTATCTGCAGAAAAGGACTGATTCACCGCTGTCTTGTGTTGTAACTGCTCCAACTGGTCTGGCAGCACATAACATTAAAGGGATTACTCGACATCGTTTACTGATGCTGCCAGTTGAGCATGATAATAAATTGCATTACAACAAGTTATCTGGAGATGCGTGTTCTGAAGTTTCAAGAGTCTTGAAGAAAATGAAACTTCTTATCATTGATGAAGTAAGCATGGTCTCAAGGTCTCAAATCTAATGCTTGCTTTTGTGCATTTGAGAATGCAAGAAATTCTTAGAACAGAGTATGATGTGTTATTTGGAGGAAAACACATTATTGTTTTTGGAGATCTATTGCAGTTGACTCCAGTAAAAGGACAACCAGTGTTTAAAATGCTCACACATGAAGATACCAGGAAGTCCCTTGGAAGCATTGGAAACGTTAATATATGGTTACATTTTAAATATGCTGAACTGCTTCAAAATATGCGACAGGCAAAGGATGAAGATTATAAAAATATTCTACAAGATGTAAGAATTGGAAAACTAAGCGAGCTTGGGAAAGAAGCTTTACATGCTCGATTAATTTCTAATTTGTATCCAAATGAAAACATTCTTCATGGGAATATTTTTTTAAAAATTACTGAGAAGAAATCTGGGATATGTTTGATGCCAACCCTGCAAGAATGTTCCATCTTCAACAACAAAATGTTAGAGTTAGAAAATGAAGAGATTGTGAAACTGGAAGCAATGGATAAAATAGAGCATATGGGTACAACAATTGTTTTGTCCGAAAATTTGAAAAACAAATTGGATTCATTAGAGAAAACTATATCTAAAACAGCTGGTTTTGAAAAGACTCTGAATGTGTGTTTAAATTGTCGTATCATTTTGAGAAGGAATTTAAATGTTGAAAGAGGTCTGGTAAATGGAGCAATGGGTTATGTTGTTGATTTTGTGAATTATAGAAATAGAGATGGAATTGAATTTTTAAAAACAAAATTTGATGGCATTGAGCAAGTACAACAAATCAGTCATTGTTCTGCTAGATTTTTACTTGTAAAAGACTTATATGTTCGCCGAAAACAGTTTCCTGTTTGTTTGGCATATGCAGTAACAATTCATAAATCTCAAGGTTTAAGTGTAGATAGTGCTTTGGTGAACATTGGAAGATCTGTGTTTAAAGAGGGTATGGCATATGTGGCATTATCCCGAGTCAGAACTTTATCAGGATTGCACTTGATTGCGTGTGATGAGACAAAGATTTGTGCAGATCTAGATTGTGTTAAAGAATACAATAGGTTAAGAAGAGAGTATGCTCCACATTTGCCTCAATATCCTCTGTTTGAAAAACGTGTGGTAGGCCGAAAAAGAAGAAATGAGAGTAATTGCAGTGAGGTAGTAGCAAAAAGACAAAAAGTAGATGAAACTGTAATTCAAAACAGAAAGAAAAAGGATTGTGAAGAAAATGTTGTTGGATTTCAGTTTGAAAATAGTTCTGGTGTCAACTGCTATGGTAATGAAGTGGTTAATGCTGTTTTTTTTCTTCAAACTTTACAAGAACAGATTGTTGAAAATCGGGATCAAAGATTGTGTGGTTTATCGAATTCTGTGTTTGAGAAATGTAGCAGTGATAGAGCAAAAATAGAAAGTGTAACAGAAATTCAAAATATTTTAGATATGTGTTCTGGTCAAGATAAATTTTCACAGAACATTCAGCAGGATTGTCAGGAATTTTTAATGTATATGTTTGGTGTTTTGGAAGATGAAGGTGTAGATGTAGATAATCTTTTCAGCCTTTCTTATCAATGGCAGCATGACTGCCACAATTGTAGTTCATCAAGTAATACTAGAATAGATACTGAAAGATTTATATATTTGACTTTACCTGACTGTAAATCAGTGTCATTTAAAAATCTATTTAAAGCAGCTGATCATAATATGGTGTGTACCCAATGTAACTGTCCAATGCTATCCACATTATTTATACAAAGTTATCGTCAGTATATCATTTTAGTTTTCCAACGATGTAGACCTGATGGAACTAAATTGTCAACTTGTATCAAAAATTTTGTGGCTTCTCAGTTATCAATTTCAGGAAGAACCTTTACAACTGAAGCTATTATTTATCATGACGGTCCTTCGACAACTTCAGGACATTATACATGCTACTTAAAATGTGAAAAAGGTTGGAGTTACTGCAATGATTCTCATTTGACTTATAAACAACGTTTGCCTTATGACTCTAAAAATTGTTACCTAGTGTTTTTAAAACCAAAGTTTTAGTAAAGGGAATTGGCCTTTGAAGACGGGAATAGATAATAAAAGTTAGTTAGTTAGTTAGTTAGTTAATCTAATGTTTTAAATTATTTATCTCATATAGGTACTGTAAGTGGATCTCAAAGTAAAAAATACTCATATATCAGACACGATTTGGCCGTAAGAAAAGTGTAAGGTATGATGTTCTTAGATTTTTTTTCATAGGAAGTCGATGAAATGGAAGTTATAGAGAACAGCAGACTTTTTTCCACCAAAAGGACCTTCACTATCTTCTATTTGGCCTCACGGAAAAGTAAGTGAATTAAAGATTAGTGTACTTATATGAGTTGTAAGTGTTTATGTTTTTTTTTAAACACAATCTTTTAGATTGTGTTTTTTTCCCGCTGTTATATGATGAAGAGTTTGAACTCACTAATTTAAGTGAAAATCAATATATTCTGAGAACAGCAAAAAAAAACTATGTAACATGTTGTATAAGTTATTCTATAGTTTGCATTTATTTATTTATTTTATTTATGGAATTTTTAATGCGCACTACTACCCTGAGGTGTCTAGGCGCAATGAGATACTCCAAGATACAGTGGTCAGGACACGATATTATAAGAAAGAGCTATAAGCTCTTTTTGCCAGATGGTTAATATTAATAATATTATTGATTGAAGAGCCAAGTCTTCAGAGCCTTGCGGAAGCTAATCAGGGTTGGCGCAGTTTTAATGTCTAAGGGGAGTGAGTTCCACAATATTGGAGTTGCTACCAAAAATCGTCTGTCGCCCCATGTTGCCGTTCTTGTGCGGGGTACAGACAGTTGATAGCTTGCTGCTGATCGTAGGTTCTTTTTAGGAATGTACACCTGAAATGCCTCCTTTAGGAACTTCGGTCCAGTCTGATGGATGGCCTTATAGGCAATGCACAAAGCTTTGAATTTGATCCTGCTCTCCACTCTTAGCCAGTGGAGCTGACGTATGGCTGCCGAAGTGGAGTGGCGTCTGGGTATGTTGAGCAGTATCCGTGCTGCCATATTTTGGACAGATTGAAGCTTGTTCAGGATGCATTTATGCGTGTTGAAAAAGAGAGCATTTCCATAATCAAGCTTGGAAAACACTAAGGTAGTAATCAGTGTTTTTCCTGCTGATGCTGGTAAATACGGCAGAAGTTTTTTTATTTTTTTCAGCATGAAGAACGCCGCAGAGACCACCTTGTTAACATGATATCCAAAGGATAACTTGCTATCAAAAATCACTCCTAAATTCCTGACCTTGGCGGCTGGAACCGGAGGAGGGCCCATCTGACTGGGCCACCATGTCGGGGACCCCTCTGGAGAGATATTACCAAAGGTCATCACCTCCGTTTTCTCCGCATTAAGCTTCAAACAGTTCCTGTGCATCCATGATTGTATGTCCAGTAACCCCTCCTGAAGCTTAGCTGCTACCACTGGGCCGTTCTTATGCACCGCCAGCACAAGCTGGGTGTCATCTGCGTAGGTGGTTAAACGCATCCCATAAGATTTGATGACCCTCGCCAAGTCCGCGACATAAATGTTGAAAAGCGTCGGACTTAACGAGGATCCTTGAGGGACCCCGCAAGGCAGTTCAGACGTCGGTGAGTAATGATTACCCAGTTTGACTGCCTGCTTACGGTCAGCTAAGAAAGAAACTATGAGTTCTTTTGCCAGATGGTTAATCCCGAGGGCTGCGACACGGTCGACCAAGATGACATGGTCGACCGTGTCGAAGGCCGCCGATAGGTCCAACAAGATAAGCACTGCCGCTCCTCCCGAGTCCATAATATGTCTGATTTCATCGGAGGCCTTTATCAGCGCTGTCTCGGTTCCGTGTCCTTTCCGGAACCCGAACTGAGTGTCATCCAAGAGTCCATTTTGCTCAATAAACTCTGACAACTGTTGGTTCATAATGGCCTCTACGATTTTAGCCGGGAAGGGAAGGCAAGCAATAGGCCTATAGTTGGCCGTAACGGTGGGGTCTAGGGAAGGCTTCTTGAGCAGAGGTTTGACAATAGCCTTCTTCCAAATCTCAGGGTAGACACCAGTTTTGAAGATGGAGTTACAGATATCGGTGAGCGGCTGGGTGATGGTGTTATGTAGTTGGTTCATTATGAGGGGAGGACATGGATCAAGCGGAGATCCAGATTTGATCTTGGCAACAAGCATGCAGACCTGATCTTCAGTGACTGACCGAAACTGAGCGAAGAGAGGGTGAGTGGGCGCTGGATGGATGGATAGGTCCATGGATCCTCCCACTGGTTCTTTGGAGAATGTGGAGTAGATATCCATCATCTTAGAGGTGAAGAATGTAGCCAGTGAGCTACAGAATTCCTGTGAATTCTCAGTTGTGGGTCCAGTTGGAGGATTAGAAAGAGAGCTCACCACTTGAAAAAGCATTCTGGCTGAGTTCTGTGCTTGCTCAATTTGGCCAGTGAAAAAAATATTCTTTTGCGTAATGAGAGCTTTCTTATATATTGCCAGTGCAGTTTTATAGACTTGCTTAGCGGGGGGCTATAATGCTTTCTCCAGCGCCTTTCTAAGTTTCTGCAATACTGACGTTGGAGTCGCAGCTCCTCTGTATACCACTGGGCAGATGGAGTGGCTCTATTTGGACGATAACATTTTTCAGGTGCAACTTGATTAGCTGCCTTCAGGATCCAATCTTGAAAATTAGTGGACATGGTTTCAGGATCACATGATCTTTCTGGGGCTGATGTCATAAGGAGATTAGTGAGGTGTGGAATGTCTGCATTTTTCCACCTCCGCGTCCCCACTGACGACCGGATTTTGGTCTGAGAGGGTTTGGAGGGTGACAGTCTAATCCTAAAAATAATAGCTTGGTGGTCAGACCATACCAGAGGTAGTACCGCTGACAGATCAATGCCCGGGTTATTTGTGAACAGACCATCCAGTGTGTGCCCGGCCTCATGCGTGGGGCCCCTCACCAATTGCTCCAGCCCTATTGCCTGCATATCAGTGATAAGTTGGGCTGTGTCTTTATTGTCAAGGTTTTCAAGCGGGAAATTAAAATCCCCTAGAATCGTATAGTCCAAGGATCCTATTACTAGTTCAGTTATTTCTGTAAGTTCAGCTAAGAATTTGGTGCGGGAACCCGGTGGCCTGTACAGAAGTATCCCTTTGAAAGCTTGCCTCTGCGTAAGATTGATAACAAACGCAAAAGCTTCGCAGGTAGTGCTTTGAATAGGCTCGAATTTTGCACGATAAGTGTCCTTATGAATTACGGCTAAACCTCCGCCTCGCCCAGAAATTCTGTCTTGTCTGGCCACGCAGTAGCCTTCAGGGGTGGCCAGAACAAAGTCAGGGCCCGAAGCCTCTCTCTTGTGTAATTTATATTGTATTCCCATTGTCTCACACTCGTTTTCCTTTTTTCACCCTTATTTAGCTCCCTTTACTCACTTATACTGCCTTTCTTTCACTTTGTTTCATCACTGTTCCTTTACTCCACTTCATTCACAACTCCTCAATCCAATTTTAACTGTCTGCATTTCCTCTCTCCCTTCCACCACTTTTCATCTTTCTCACATTCTCTCAGTACCACTGCTTTAGTTCTCTTCCCCTCTATTTCCTTCTTTTGCTCCTTTACTCTTTTTTCAATCTTTACTCATTGTACTGCAGTTCACTCAGTCCTTCTCTTTGTCTTTCTGTCTACTTACTTCCTCACTCCTTTTTCCTCTATTGTTCTATATTAATCTCATTCCTTACATCCCTTCACTCTGTGACTCCCCTTCACTCACTCTCAGTCATCTTCCATTCCACTTTCTTATTAATAGTTCCTCATTTAGACTCCTCTCCTTTTCACTCATTTTCCTTTTACTTTCTTCTCTTTCCTGATTTCGTTTTGGTATCTCGCATTCTTTTAGTATCTTACTTATCTTCAGTAATTTGTTCTATTTCTATTTCTTTTTCCCTCTTTTTTCTCTTTCTGCATTACTTTATTTCTGTTTTTGTATCCTTCACTATTGCTTTATTTCTTAGTACACTTTTTTAGATTTTTTTACCTCTTGACCTGTTTCTTCTATTTTAAAAAATATATTTTACTAATTATAACTTGTTTTTTCTTTTGTCTTTCACATATACAAAGTGTAGTTTAAAGATGCAAGTAAGTTTTCATTAATTATATGGTAAGTGTGAGTACAAAATGTAGTTTATCATCACCCTTTGTTTCAACCTCACTACTTTTCTCTCACCCTACCTCACCTCTGTTTTCTTACTCTACTTCCCTCACTTATTCTTATCCTCCATATTTACTTCTCTTTTCCTTACTTTCCTACCACATTCAACTTCTTTCAGTGCCCCTGCTCACCCACACTTCCTATCTTTTCTTTTTTGTCTGCTTCACTTAGTCCCTTTCTGACACTCCTTCCTTTACTCTCTCTGTTCTTTCTCTCTGTCACTCCTCATGTCTTACCCTTATTCACTTTTATCCACCCTCTTTCACTACTTTTTACTTACACTCACTGCTATTTTCTTTCCCTCCGTCACCACTGTTCCTTTTCTCTGGTTCCGTCACTACCTTTCATTCCACATCCTTTACTCTCCTTCCTTTTACTCTCATCACCCATTCACATTCTCCCAGAACATCTGCTTTAGTCTTCTTCCTCTTTCTTCTCTTCTTTTGCTCCCTTATTCATTTTCCTTTTCTCAGTTACTTCCTCTTATACCTTTTCTCTGTTTTACTATCTATTACACAGTTCCTCTGTGTTCCTCCCTCTAGCTCTCTTTCTCTTTACACCACTCTCGTTATCCCCATTCCTCCTGCTCACTCCTTCATTATTTTTTTTTCTTTTTTTTTTGTTGGTGCGCTGACGGGACGCGCCCCGGTACGCGCACCGGGGCGCTCACCGTTACGCGCACCAGGAGTGCTCCAGAGTGAAATATTAAAAAAAAGAATATACTTTTAAAAAACAAAATATTAAATTAATATACAACATAGGATTCATTTTTAGAAAAACATACCTTTTTAGCTATAGATATTTGCGAAAAAATAACCTTAGAAATTCACTAAAAAACACATAGGTATGAGTCCCTATAAAAAGTTAAGAATTAGCAGATAAAAAACCTATGAAATTCACTGAAAAAACCATAGGTTTCGCACCAGTTGTAGTTAGGAATTAGCATTTAAAAAAACCTATGAAATTCACTGAAAAAACCATAGGTTTCACACCAGTTATAGTTACCTGGAAATTTTACTGACATAAAACCATTGAAATTCCCACGTTATAGTTAGTTGGACTCACTATAACTTGCGCGTGTAATGCACTGCTGATGACATCACATATTACATCACTCATGACATGGTCAGTGACATCACTCATGACATCACTGATGACACCATCCTTGTGACAGAGTGACTGACCTCCTTTCACTGTAAAGTAACCCTTGAAACACATATTCAAAAATAGAAACTAACATTTTCAAAAAAGTGGAGATACCTATACCAGTTACAACAACCAATTCAGTAATTCCACCATTTATATACACATCTACTCATTCACCAACAGTTCTATATAGTCATTCATACATATACTCACTCATCATATGTAGTGAGACACCTATACATCCGTTAACACACCGACAGTCTTACGAAAGTTGCTCACACACATACTCACACATGCAAATAAACTATTGAACATCCATTTTTTTGCATATACAGCTATACACACACTACCACCTTATTTCTAAGGAAACTTACACATACTTACTCTCTTAAACAATCACTTATAGAAACACATACTTATTAAAACAAGAACTCTTTCAATCTTTCACTCTCACATATACTCACTTATATACATCAATACTCACATATACTAGATTAAAACATATGTAGTTACTGATAAAGACACTAGTAAGACAGTCATTCACTTACTAACACATACATATACACACTCATTCACCCATACAGTCCGGCACATATGCTGTCTTCAAAACACATACAAACAGTGAGTCAGTCATTGATGCATCTATGTGCTAAGTAACACCCCCACCAAATCATACTGACACTTATACTGATACTAAAAAAAATCTAATAACCAATATACACACACATGTAGCTACTCACCAACCCATGCAGCCACTTATACACAAAGTGATACACTGATACAAACATTTAAATATTTAAATATTTAAACAATACTCGCTAATATATGTATTCACTATGATACACTTAATAAGCTAGTTAACCAATCAATTTTTTTTTAAAAACATCCATTAAGACACTTATTGAAACATTTATTCTTCCATCGACCTTTACATATGCATATATAAAACATGTTTATTTTTCAGAAAGACACACATTCACTGGATGGTGTCATCAGTGATGTCATAAGTGATGTCACTGACCATGTCATGAGTGATGTAATATGTGATGTCATCAGCAGTGCATTACACGCGCAAGTTATAGTGAGTCCAACTAACTATAACGTGGGAATTTCAATGGTTTTATGTCAGTAAAATTTCCAGGTAACTATAACTGGTGTGAAACCTATGGTTTTTTCAGTGAATTTAATAGGTTTTTTAAATGCTAATTCCTAACTATAACTGGTGTGAAACCTATGGTTTTTTCAGTGAATATATATATATATATATATATATATATATATATATATGAACAGCATAACAATATTTTCACAATTAATTAAATAAAAAATAATATTGACAGAAACAAGAAGATAGTTGTAAAAGATTTTTTTTATTCCAAGTAAAGTTATGTAATCCATACTAATATAATAAAGAGAGAGCCCAAACCTTTGAGGCGGGTAATCTCAGGAACCACAGCACCAATCACAACACCCAATACAGCGTTAGAAAGGGCAGTTGCAGCAGGAGGATATAGGCTATGCAGACGCCCACCATATACATCTAAAAGGTAAAAGAACCCTGCCAGCAAAGTAGTCCCTTGTGGGCGTGTCTGCGTTGTGCTGTTGGCGTGTGCTGGGGGCGTGACAAACGCTGGGGGCATGTGGTACGTTCCGCCCTTCATGCCATGTCTCATATCGTGTGCTAATCCCACCCTGCTCCCTTTAAATACCCCTGCTCCCCATAATCATAACCCACCCTTACTCCTTAAAATACCCCAACACCCTTAAACACTAACCCATCTTAACCCTATAAATATACCCAGTAACCCAAAACCCAAACCTAGCCCTGATTCCTATAAATACCCCTGTACCTCGAAACCCAAACCTACCCCTGAACCCTAAAAATGCCCCTGTACCCCAAAACCCAAACCTAACACTGAACCCTTAAAATACCCCTGTACCCTAAAACCCAAACCTACCCCTGAACCCTAAAAATGCACCTGTACCCTAAAACCCAAACCTAGCCCTGAACCCTAAAAATAACCCTGTACTCCGAAACCCAAACCTACCCCGGAACCCTAAAATACCCCTGTACCCCAAACCCCAAACCTAGCCCTGTACCCTAAAGATACCCCTGTACCCCAAAACCCAAACCTAGCCGTGAACCCTTAAAATACCCCTGTACCCCAAAACCCAAACCTAGCCCTGAACTCTCAAAATGCCCCTGTACCCCAAAACCCAAACCTACCCTTGAACCATAAAAATACACCGTTATCCCAAAACCCAAACCTAGACCTGAACCCTAAAAATAACCCTGTACCCCAAAACCCAAACCTACCCCTGAACCCTAACACACCCCTGTACCCCAAAACCCAAACCTAGCCCTGAACCCTAAAAATACCCCTGTACCCCAAAACCCATACCTATCCCTAAACCCTAAAACTGCCCCTGTACCCCATAACCCAAAACTATATCTGAACCCTTAAAATACCCAAACACCCCAAAACATATACCTCAGTACCCCAAAACATATACCCCTATACCCATACTTACCTCATCCAAACATTTTTAAAAAAACATGCTTTTACCATTCATGCATTTCCAACGAATTTCGTTGTAAATGTATGCGTGGTAAAAGCATATGAAATGTAATGCCATGCGTTATATTGGCATTGCCGAGTCATGGTAGTTTCGTAATGAAAGTATGCGGAGTGATGGTATGTGGAAAGAAAGTTGCTGAACAATGGGTGTTTACCCTCCCCCGGTAAGTACATTGGTTGCACGGCGGCCCACATCTCCAGCAACATACTCATATTTTTTCACCACCCATTTAAAAAATGCACAGGTCTCTCTCATTGATGGCCAGCATCGACATACACTTTTAGACACACCTCCCGCCACAAGTTCTAGAATTGCGAACTTTAGAGCTGAGGAGCTACGTTCGAATCTCGGCATTAGCTCAACATCCTGTGATTCGATGCAAATCGCTTTGTCTCCCCGTGCCTACCACAAATGAAAGTGTTCTTCTGTAATGTAAATTGTGCTCATGCCATGTTGTCGAGTTCACGCTATATAATATTGCAAGAAAAAATAAAGAAGGGAAACTCGAGTTCACACACTACTGAACGCGCACTCTTAAGTGCATCAGCAGTGCACTGTGAATCGGAGCGTTTCACAGGCCTGTCACAGATAAGAAATGCTATCAAAACGAAATCCTACAAAACAATATACTACTGGCCGGCAGCAATTCATACCCGGACAACATCGGTACGGGCTGCTAGTAACTACATAAAATAGTTATAAAAAGAATGTCCTGAAAATAATATATATATTTTACATACAAAAACATTACAAATAGAAACAAACAAAATTAAACAATATATTCTAACCAACAATAAGAAACATGTGGGACTTCAGAGTGGTTAGATTTACTATTTCCACTACAGTTTAAGTAACAATAGGTAAAGAGTTAGACTTTTGAAGAGTTAGGTTTACTATTCCGACTCCAGTCTAAGCAACAGTACGGAAAGTGCTTGTTTTCAGAGGTGAAATTTACTATTTCCACTCCAATGTACGCAACAGTAGGAAAGTGTTGGACTTCAGAAGGGTTGAACTTCCTATCCCCACACCAGTCCAGGCAACAGTAGGAAAGTGCTGAACTTCAATCATTCAATCAAGGTTTGTAGAGTGCACTACTCACCTGTGATGGTCCCAAGGCACTGGGGAGGGGTTGTGAGCAGCTCCGTTGGGGGTCATTCGAAGAAGAGCCAGGTCTTGAGGTGCTTTCTGAACTTGTGCAGTGTCGGGCTACGTTGGATGCGAAGGGGAAGTTTGTTCCAGGTCTTTGCAGCAAGATAGGAGGATTTCTCTTGGGTGCATGGAGGGAGATTCGTTTGTTGAGGTATTGGGGTCTGATGTTGTGGAGGGCTTTATAGGCTTTTATGAGCAGTTTGAATGTTATTCTACTTTTGACGGGGAGCCAGTAGAGGTTGTGGGGCTGTTGGGGGGTGTGGTCATGCGGTGGGATGTCGTAGATAAGCATAGAGAGCATTTCTTTAGTACAATCTACTGGCGATGAGTCTTCCTGGAGTTGCGGGGATCCACTTGAAAATCTTGCAAAGTATGCGAGGGATGTTGAAGCAAGTGGAGGAAACGGAATTGATCTGGTGATTCATGGTGAGTGAAGAGTCAAGTGTATTCAGTCTAAGGCTGTTCCTTGGATGCTAGCTTCGTGCAGCCTGGTGGCTAGTGTGTGGTAGGATTTGGTGTTGATATCGAGGTTGCATGCGTGGTCCATTGGGGAGGGTGGGTTTCCAAGGGCCAGGGGCCACCAGGTGTTGTCCCATGCAGAGGGGATGGAGCCAAGGATGAGGACTTCTGTTTCCATCAAGTTGAAATTCAGGCAGCTGTTGCTCATTCAGGTTGCGATGTCTTTCATCCCTTCGTGAAAATTGCTAAATAATGAATGATGATGGGTGTTATTGCGCCTGGTGATGTTGGGTTTCTTGGTGAGGAGAGAATGAGCTGGGTGTCATCGGCATAGGAGACAATGTTAAGTCCATGGTTTCTGACAGTGGTTGCGAGGGGGGGCATGTAGATGAAGAGTGTGGGGCTGGGAAGGATCCTTGGGGTATTCCACATCTGATCGCTGTCGGCTCCGAGAGGAAGGGCGGAAGCCTTATTCTCTGTGGTCTGCCTGAGTGGACAGATCGTATCCAGTCTAAGGCTGTTCCTTGGATGCTAGCTACGTGCAGCCTGGTGGCTAGTGTGTGGTGGGTGTTGGTGATGAATGATGCTGATAGGTTCAGGAGGATGAGGGATTGGATTTACCATTCCAAATCCAGTCTAAGCATTATCTGAGAAAATGTTGGACTTCAGAGTGGTTAGATTTACTATACCCACTAAGGTAGCAAGAGTAGGGAAAGCATTGGACTACGGAGTGGTTACATTTATTATTCCCACTCCAGCCTAAGTAGCAATAGGTGGATCCAGACACACACATTTTTTCCTCATCTAACACAACAGGGGAGCTATAATAAGCACAAGTAATAACTTAAAAACAGAACTTTCACAGCCAGGAGTAGGATAGCAGTTTGAGAATCATACTGTCTTTTGTCTATTTGTCTATAGCAACATGGGCTAAGAAGCCATTGCAATGGAAATAGCCACTGATACTGATTGGTCTTATCTTTGATATAATCCATGGACTGCCTTGAATAACTTATTTTCACTAGTCAAAATGATACTCTCTATTTGCTTGGACTTAGGAGGGGTTAGATTTATTATTCCCACTCTATTCTCAACATCAGTAGGGAAAGTAGTTGGAGGGTTTAAACGTACTATTTCAACTCAAATGTGTTCAACAGTGGGGAAAGTTTTGAACTTCAGCAATACACTTTATATGGAAATGCATATATTAAGATTTTTCATAAATAAAAACAAAATAATTGTAATAAAAATAAATTAACTAATAACTAAAATTAAATTCACGTCCTTCCATACAACACAAAAAACCACAATCGCCCCTGAAAAATAGTAAATAAAATAAATGTAAATGAAAATATTCTTAAAGAAACAAGTGGAAAAAAGAAACATTTTACAATATAATTAATTACGCATTTAGCAATACATGTATAAATAAGTCAAATATAACCAAAATGTACATAATAATTAAACAATGATAAATATACATAATTAATTATCAAATAAAAATGAATTAAGATTAACAATTGAATAAAAAATATATAATTTTGATAACTTTCCACCCTATTACCCCACAAGCCCAACAATATAAATTACTACAAAAGTATAAAAGTTAAAAAATACATCATCATTTACAAATAAAACTTAAATGAACATATTATTTAGATACTTAAGGAATTTAAAAGCATCATCATTCAATTAAAATGTTTATTTACCACAAAAAATAATTATACACATTAAATGTAATTATCATTTAGTTAATTTCCCACTCTGTTACCCTTCAAACTTAACATGCTAATAAAATAGAAATTACTAATATACATTTAGTCAAATTAAAAAAATATAATGAACAAATTAAGCTTAAATACATAACATAACAATGAACAATTTGCATAATCAAGTCAGTTAAAAATAATTAACATTAAGATACATTAATATGAATTTAATTAAGTTCCCACCATATTCTCCTACAAACACCCCAAACTACTACTACATTATGAATTGTTTGTTAAATAAAAAAATGTAAAGAAGACATTTAAAATTGCACACTACATTTTAATAAATGAATAACAACTATACAGATACCTAAAATGAATATACTATTATATATTAAATTAATAAAAATGCTATTTATGACAAATATCTTAAAGTAAACCATATTTAATGTACCAAAAGTCTTAAAAATAATATTTTATAGAATAAATATTCAACCTTATATGTTGTGTTTCACAATTACTGGGTAATCACAATATTCATGTCACAATATTTAAAATCTGATGTTTGTGACATTCACGCCTGGTAACGTCATAGCTTTTAATATAACAGATCAAAGTATTCTTGAAGATATGGTTCTCATTACTTTCAATTAACAGATGCATTTGATGATGATGATAATGATGAGCACAGTGATTAGTTAAGAGAAAATCCAGGTGTGAATTAACAAGACACAAGTCACAAAGTCTTTTGAAAATGTATGTTCAGTTGGCTGACCTAGATCCCAGTAGTGGGTGGGCTGGCACTTTAAGGACTTCCAATGGCAGAGCCAGCTGAGGCATTTTTTGACAGATGGTCCATATCTACCAACAAATAAATGGCACTGTTAGTCCATTACCAGGGTAGGAATGGCATGAAATCCCCCAGAAATTGGAAGATGTGCTTTTGAAGGGCATTCTCCACAGGAAGAAATTATTTTCTCCTGCAGAAAAATATTGGAAAAAGTTTTTAAAAGCCCTCACATGGGGCACTTTTCTTATACTGAAGCAAGTGGGGGCGGGTTGGCACCCCACTTTTCTTATAAACACTGTTGGCATATTTATGAGATTTGACACACATTGCAGTGCAGCAAGTCACCTTACTGCACTGTACTGCATGACAAGGAAAGGACAGGAAAATGTTGTATTTGAAAGAGGAGATGTCAAAATCAAAATCAAGTCAGGTGGGAGCAAGAGGACCCAGTGGGCAACCACACTTGCAGCAAATCCCAAGACCAACAGGCAGGCACAAGGTCCAGGAGAGTTTAAACACCAATCTCTTCAATGTAACCCTGTCCCCAGTTTCAAAACAGGTCTTAGAAAAGGGACTCAGCTTTGTTCCCGCTGCACGCTTGGACAAGCTTAGACTACATGGTGAGCTAGAGGAATTTTTTAGAAAGCTCAAATTGAAAGCTTACTTTGAGGGTAAAGAAGCAAGCAAACCACATACAAACCCTGTAAACAGCGTGATTATGTTGAAATCGTACTTTACCCTTCCCCCACATGGGGTACCCGCCGAAATCATAGCCTTTGAGCAGGCGGTCTTTCATGATATTGAGACATTTGAAGAGTCCAACACATTCAAAAAACTGTGTCCATGCTCTCCAGGGCCTACAATCAAACACTGCGATCACTATCAAACCAGCGGACAAAGGTGGAGGGGTGGTTCTTCAGAATACAGTGGACTGCGAGCGAGAATGCCTACGCCTCCTGAATGACAGAAAGAATTACACTCCCCTTACTACTGATCCATCTCCTGAACTAAAGACGCAGATCAAGAACATGGTTAAAGAGGAAGAAGAAAATGGCCATATTACCAAAAACGAGGATGCCTTCCTGACAGAGGGAGATAGCTTAATACCATACTTTTATACGTTTCCAAAAACGCATAAAAACAAGACACCCCCTCCTGGACGCCCTTTCATCTCAGGGATCGGCTCACTACTCGAGCCGTTGTCATGCTTCTGTGACTTCTTTCTCAAACCACTCATTCAACAGACATCCACGTACCTCAAAGACACTAAAAGTCTTCTACACCTCCTGAATGAAGAGACCATCGAATCCAACACACTTGTGAACCTCAACTTAGAAAGTTTGACCACAAGTATTCCCCAGGTCGAAACCATCAGGGTCCTGGGTGAGGAACTGGATGGGATTATTTAGGAACATCAGACTCCTAAAGAATTCATATTGGAGTGTGCCAAAGAGTTCTTAATGATTTTGTTCTCTGAATGAACACCCTTGACCAGAACCTAAAATTTACCCACTGTTGCTACCAACAGGAGGTGGTATTCCTAGATGTGGTCATCTCGAAATCAGATGGGGGTCTCATTACCATGACACACTATAAAGCAAATTGCTAGAATTCCTTAGCTTCCATCCCAGGCCCCTATGGGAAAATCTGCCATATAGACAAAATCTTTGGATAAGAAGAAACTGCAGGATATTGGATGACTTTCGCAACCAGTCAGCTGATCTAACATCTAGACTTAAAAATCGAGGCTACCCTGAAAGAATCCTCAACAACAGCTACAAAAGAGCACACAACCAACCAAGGGAGGTTCTTTTAGTAGATAACCCCAGGGAGACCAAGGAAATTCCACTGACCTTTGTCACGACATTCCGTACGGCATCTACCACAGTTAAGAAAGCAATAAACAAACACTGGAGGATAATCACTAGCAGCAATAGGGCATATGGGAAACCTCTCTTTTCTTTAAAAAAGGGACTGTGTCTTAGAGACTTCCTGGTTCACACATGACCTGGAAATCAAGATCCCACAGACACTCCCACTATAACTGTCGAATGGGGTCTGCCAAAAGTTGTGAGTAATTTTCCCTGTGCAAATTGCAGACTTTGCCATTTAACCACACACACAAAGGTTTTCAATCTAGAACCAGGTAAAACATGGACACAGCGCACCCACACTAACTGCAACTCCGCAAATGTGGTCTATCTGATCACATGTCCTTGTGGGTTGCGTTATGTGGGCATGACGACTCGGAAAGTCAAGCAACGTGTGTACTAACATAGAAGCAACATCCAGTGTAGGAGAATCACGGCAAAATTAAGTGAGCACTACATACAAAAGAACCACACTACGAATTACTTAAGGTGGACTGTCATAGGACAGGTGAAAACAGGGAGAAACATACAACAGACCCTGATCGAGAAAGAACAGAGGTGGGTCTATCTCTTGGGCACACACAAACAAGGGCTAAATGATAACATCAGATGGAGCACTGTGCTACAAGGTTGACTCCACCACACCCCTGTCCTGTACTGATAGATGCAACTCGTTCAGTGATACTTGCTGCCTCCCTTATAAAGTTCCCATTATGAGATATGGGCACTTCCACCATTACCCCATGAGGAACCTTAAAAACTAGTACTATCACGCTAGATGCACGGGGCACATCCATCACTGCCCTGCTAAGAACTTTAAATATTAGTAGTATCACACTAAATGCACACTCACAATAATAGGTTTTCTAGAATATAAAATGTGTCATACCATCTATGGACTACAATATATATGACTAGTAGCATCACGTTTGCAAACTTTCAATAAGGGACTGTTAAGTAACCGCACAGCTGGATTACTTAAGTATCTTTGTTGAGCTTAATAAATGAAAGAACAGGTAGTGCCAGGAACACAACCGAAAGGATCCGCAGTCAGTCAATAACTGCCCGTCTCCCTGGAACACACTTACACACTACTGTTCTAGGCTCGAACACCCACGAGCCTTAAAGTAAAACTTACAATACTAACAAGAGCAACATAACACATCCCCCCCTTACAAAATATAACAATAATTTAAAAAAAACAATAGAACAATAAAGAAAGCATAATAACACACAGGACACCCATCCAATAAAAACTCACATGACAAATTCATTCAACCACAAAGGTAACATCCTTTTCCTCTTAGTGCAAACAGTATCCTCCACAAGGCCTGACTGCATATTATCGTCAGTGCCACAAGCACCATCCACTAAAGCTTTATTCACATCACCATCCACCACCAACTCATCCACCGACCCTTCTCCTTCCCTTAATTGAGAAGGCACAGCCGAGACATCCACATTACAAGGGTCACTTTGAGACTTTACACCATGCTTTTCCTCCAATTTCCCCAACTTTTGACTCACAACATTGGCAAATTTATCTTTCAAAACATCCTCTATTTTGCTGCACTCATCTAGTACCAGCACTTTCTCTTTACTATTTGGATCTAGGATGATATGAAGGTTTTTCTGGTCATGCCATCCTAGCACAGATGGCCCCTTTTTTAGGTCTCGGAACTGCGAACAGATTGCGAAGCAATCTGTCGTTCCGAGACTCTATTGCAATCATTCTGGCTTTCAAGGAGTCAAGGGAGACAGACAAGCGAGGTGCACGCGCAACCTTGGAACTGGGATCAGGTCGCGCGCGCTTCCTGTCTCCCATGGCTCCTTGGAAGCAGACTTACACGCACGCACACACATACAGACCCCCCCCCCCGCCGCACATACACACACTCACACACACACACACACACACTCACACACACACACACACACACACACACACACATACAGAACATCCCCCCTCGCCGCAGCGCATGCGCACGCACGCACAGACACCACCCCCCCTTCCTACCTCATCTCGGCGTGTCTTTGCGCTCCATGGTGACGTTCGCCAAATGAGGGTGAGCACTGGACAGACTGTCTTGCACAAGGACGGGCAGGTGCACAGTCGTCAACAGGCCCCCAACAAGTCACCGAGCACCTAAGGAGGGGCACCCTCTTTCAACAGGACACACCGGTTTGCCCCAGTCGCGTGACGTCCCTGCCTCTCAGATTGCGTGCCAGTGCTCGCGCGCAGCCGCCGTTCACGGCTGCGCGCGCCCCCCGCAGCTGAAGCAGCAGGCCTAAGGTCGCCAGTACATAGGGAGAAGCGGGTTGCTTTGCTAATTGTGCCGGTGCTTTCTAGTGCTTAGCACCGGCACTTACCTATCAGGGCCGTGTCTACTGCATGTCACATTTATTCACATGCTATTTATTACCTCACTGACTGTTGCTGTTAGTGCGCCTTCTGTCGGCTCCCAGCCGCTACAGCATTGATGCCGCCCGAGACGATTACTAAGTACCGCTGGAGCGATGAAGAAATGCTCCCGCGGTGTCACTTAACCACCAGAATCAAACTGAGCTGAAAGAATGGGTGACTTAACTGCTGGCGAGCGGGAAAAGAAAGATGAACACTGACTCACTGCCTAATAGTATGGAGACCCGGGCAGTGGTTATGTGTGTCGTGGCTGTGACCTCGCATCCTCCTCTGGAAGGAAGTGAGGTCGGATATTCAAAAAGTTGCTGGACCCGACTCAAGTGAGTGGTGTGCTCTTCACGTCCTAGCATCCGGCAGCATTACCGGCAGCAGTAACGAAGCATTCTGGTGACAACCAACACGTCTGATTGCAAGTAGGTTCCATGCACACGTACACCACCACTGCCATGCACACACAGACACCACAACTGCCATGCACACACGCACACCACCACTGCCATGCACACACGGACACCACCACTGCCATGCACACACGCACACCACAACTGCCATGCACACACGGACACCACCACTGCCATGCACACACAGACACCACCACTGCCATGCACACACGCACACCACCACTGCCATGCACACACGCACACCACCACTGCCATGCACACACGGACACCACCACTGCCATGCACACACAGGCACCACCAGCTGAGTGCAGAGTGCTGAGTAGTGAGTTTCCAGAGTGCAGAGTAGTGAGTGCAGAGTAGTGAGTGCAGAGTAGTGAGTAGTGAGTGCAGAGTAGTGAGTGCAGAGTAGTGAGTAGTGAGTGCAGAGTAGTGAGTGCAGAGTAGTGAGTAGTGAGTGCAGAGTAGTGAGTAGTGAGCACAGAGTAGTGAGTGCAGAGTAGTGAGTGCACAGTAGTGAGTAGTGAGTGCACAGTAGTGAGTGCTGAGTAGTGAGTGCAGAGTAGTGAGTGCAGAGTAGTGAGTGCAGAGTAGTGAGTGCATAGTAGTGAGTAGTGAGTGCAGAGTAGTGAGTGCTAAATAGTGAGTGCAGAGTAGTGAGTGCAGAGTAGTGAGTGCAGAGTAGTGAGTAATGAGTGCACAGTAGTGAGTGCAGAGTAGTGAGTAATGAGTGCACAGTAGTGAGTGCAGAGTAGTGAGTGCACAGTAGTGAGTGCACAGTAGTGAGTAGTGAGTGCAGAGCAGTGAGTGCAGAGTAGTGAGTGCAGAGTAGTGAGTGCAGAGTAGTGAGTGCAGAGTAGTGAGTAGTGAGTGCAGAGTAGTGAGTAGTGAGTGCAGAGTAGTGAGTACAGAGTAGTGAGTACAGAGTAGTGAGTACAGAGTAGTGAGTGCAGAGTAGTGAGTCCAGAGTAGTGAGTAGTGAGTGCAGAGTAGTGAGTAGTGAGTCCAGAGTAGTGAGTAGTGAGTCCAGAGTAGTGAGTGCAGAGTAGTGAGTGCAGAGTAGTGAGTACAGAGTAGTGAGTAGTGAGTGCAGAGTAGTGAGTCCAGAGTGGTGAGTAGTGAGTCCAGAGTAGTGAGTGCAGAGTAGTGAGTAGTGAGTCCAGAGTAGTGAGTGCAGAGTAGTGAGTAGTGAGTGCAGAGTAGTGAGTAGTGAGTGCAGAGTAGTGAGTAGTGAGTGCAGAGTAGTGAGTAGTGAGTGCAGAATCGTGAGTGCAGAGTAGTGAGTGCAGAGTAGTGAGTAGTGAGTGCAGAGTAGTGAGTGCAGAGTAGTGAGTGCAGAGTAGTGAGTGCAGAGTAGTGAGTGGTGAGTAGTGAGTGCAGAGTAGTGAGTGCAGAGTAGTGAGTGCAGAGTAGTGAGTAATGAGTGCACAGTAGTGAGTGCAGAGTAGTGAGTAATGAGTGCACAGTAGTGAGTGCAGAGTAGTGAGTGCACAGTAGTGAGTGCACAGTAGTGAGTAGTGAGTGCAGAGCAGTGAGTGCAGAGTAGTGAGTGCAGAGTAGTGAGTGCAGAGTAGTGAGTGCAGAGTAGTGAGTAGTGAGTGCAGAGTAGTGAGTAGTGAGTGCAGAGTAGTGAGTACAGAGTAGTGAGTACAGAGTAGTGAGTACAGAGTAGTGAGTGCAGAGTAGTGAGTCCAGAGTAGTGAGTAGTGAGTGCAGAGTAGTGAGTAGTGAGTCCAGAGTAGTGAGTAGTGAGTCCAGAGTAGTGAGTGCAGAGTAGTGAGTGCAGAGTAGTGAGTACAGAGTAGTGAGTAGTGAGTGCAGAGTAGTGAGTCCAGAGTGGTGAGTAGTGAGTCCAGAGTAGTGAGTGCAGAGTAGTGAGTAGTGAGTCCAGAGTAGTGAGTGCAGAGTAGTGAGTAGTGAGTGCAGAGTAGTGAGTAGTGAGTGCAGAGTAGTGAGTAGTGAGTGCAGAGTAGTGAGTAGTGAGTGCAGAGTAGTGAGAAGTGAGTGCAGAATCGTGAGTGCAGAGTAGTGAGTGCAGAGTAGTGAGTAGTGAGTGCAGAGTAGTGAGTGCAGAGTAGTGAGTGCAGAGTAGTGAGTGCAGAGTAGTGAGTGGTGAGTGCAGAGTAGTGAGTGCAGAGTAGTGAGTGCAGAGTAGTGAGTGCAGAGTAGTGAGTGCAGAGTAGTGAGTGCAGAGTACAGAGTAGTGAGTAGTGAGTGCAGAGTAGTGAGTAGTGAGTGCAGAGTGCTGAGTAGTGAGTGCAGAGTGCTGAGTAGTGAGTGCACAGTAGTGAGTGCACAGTAGTGAGTGCACAGTAGTGAGTAGTGAGTGCAGACTAGTGAGTAGTGAGTGCAGAGTAGTGAGTAGTGAGTGCAGAGTAGTGAGTGGAGAGTAGTGAGTGCAGAGTAGTGAGTAGTGAGTGCAGAGTAGTGAGTGCAGAGTAGTGAGTAGTGAGTGCAGAGTAGTGAGTGCAGAGTAGTGAGTAGTGAGTGCAGAGTAGTGAGTGCAGAGTAGTGAGTGCAGAGTAGTGAGTGCAGAGTAGTGAGTGCAGAGTAGTGAGTAGTGAGTGCTGAGTAGTGAGTGCAGAGTGCTGAGTAGTGAGTGCAGAGTAGTGAGTGCACAGTAGTGAGTGCACAGTAGTGAGTAGTGAGTGCAGACTAGTGAGTAGTGAGTGCAGACTAGTGAGTAGTGAGTGCAGAGTAGTGAGTGCAGAGTAGTGAGTAGTGAGTGCAGAGTAGTGAGTGCAGAGTAGTGAGTAGTGAGTGCAGAGTAGTGAGTGCAGAGTAGTGAGTGCAGAGTAGTGAGTGGTGAGTGCAGAGTAGTGAGTGCAGAGTAGTGAGTGCAGAGTAGTGAGTGTAGAGTAGTGAGTGCAGAGTAGTGAGTGGTAAGTGCAGAGTAGTGAGTGCACAGTAGTGAGTAGTGAGTGCAGACTAGTGAGTGCAGAGTAGTGAGTGCACAGTAGTGAGTAGTGAGTGCAGACTAGTGAGTAGTGAGTGCAGAGTAGTGAGTAGTGAGTGCAGAATCGTGAGTGCAGAGTAGTGAGTAGTGAGTGCAGAGTAGTGAGTGCAGAGTAGTGAGTGCAGAGTAGTGAGTGCAGAGTGCAGAGTAGTGAGTGCAGAGTAGTGAGTGCAGAGTAGTGAGTGCAGAGTAGTGAGTGGTGAGTGCAGAGTAGTGCGTGCATAGTAGTGAGTGCAGAGTAGTGAGTGCAGAGTAGGGAGTGCAGAGTAGTGAGTGCAGAGTAGTGAGTGCAGAGTAGTGAGTAGTGAGTGCAGAGTAGTGAGTGCAGAGTAGTGAGTAGTGAGTGCAGAGTAGTGAGTAGTGAGCACAGAGTAGTGAGTGCAGAGTAGTGAGTGCACAGTAGTGAGTAGTGAGTGCACAGTAGTGAGTGCTGAGTAGTGAGTGCAGAGTAGTGAGTGCAGAGTAGTGAGTGCAGAGTAGTGAGTGCATAGTAGTGAGTAGTGAGTGCAGAGTAGTGAGTGCTGAGTAGTGAGTGCAGAGTAGTGAGTGCAGAGTAGTGAGTGCAGAGTAGTGAGTAATGAGTGCACAGTAGTGAGTGCAGAGTAGTGAGTAATGAGTGCACAGTAGTGAGTGCAGAGTAGTGAGTGCACAGTAGTGAGTGCACAGTAGTGAGTGCACAGTAGTGAGTGCACAGTAGTGAGTAGTGAGTGCAGAGTAGTGAGTAGTGAGTGCAGAGTAGTGAGTACAGAGTAGTGAGTACAGAGTAGTGAGTACAGAGTAGTGAGTGCAGAGTAGTGAGTCCAGAGTAGTGAGTAGTGAGTGCAGAGTAGTGAGTAGTGAGTCCAGAGTAGTGAGTGCAGAGTAGTGAGTGCAGAGTAGTGAGTACAGAGTAGTGAGTAGTGAGTGCAGAGTAGTGAGTCCAGAGTGGTGAGTAGTGAGTCCAGAGTAGTGAGTGCAGAGTAGTGAGTAGTGAGTCCAGAGTAGTGAGTGCAGAGTAGTGAGTAGTGAGTGCAGAGTAGTGAGTAGTGAGTGCAGAGTAGTGAGTAGTGAGTGCAGAGTAGTGAGTAGTGAGTGCAGAATCGTGAGTGCAGAGTAGTGAGTGCAGAGTAGTGAGTAGTGAGTGCAGAGTAGTGAGTGCAGAGTAGTGAGTGGTGAGTGCAGAGTAGTGAGTGCAGAGTAGTGAGTGCAGAGTAGTGAGTGCAGAGTAGTGAGTGCAGAGTACAGAGTAGTGAGTAGTGAGTGCAGAGTAGTGAGTAGTGAGTGCAGAGTGCTGAGTAGTGAGTGCAGAGTGCTGAGTAGTGAGTGCACAGTAGTGAGTGCACAGTAGTGAGTGCACAGTAGTGAGTAGTGAGTGCAGACTAGTGAGTAGTGAGTGCAGAGTAGTGAGTAGTGAGTGCAGAGTAGTGAGTGCAGAGTAGTGAGTGCAGAGTAGTGAGTAGTGAGTGCAGAGTAGTGAGTGCAGAGTAGTGAGTAGTGAGTGCAGAGTAGTGAGTGCAGAGTAGTGAGTAGTGAGTGCAAAGTAGTGAGTGCAGAGTAGTGAGTGCAGAGTAGTGAGTGCAGAGTAGTGAGTGCAGAGTAGTGAGTGCAGAGTAGTGAGTAGTGAGTGCTGAGTAGTGAGTGCAGAGTGCTGAGTAGTGAGTGCAGAGTAGTGAGTGCACAGTAGTGAGTGCACAGTAGTGAGTAGTGAGTGCAGACTAGTGAGTAGTGAGTGCAGACTAGTGAGTAGTGAGTGCAGAGTAGTGAGTGCAGAGTAGTGAGTAGTGAGTGCAGAGTAGTGAGTGCAGAGTAGTGAGTAGTGAGTGCAGAGTAGTGAGTGCAGAGTAGTGAGTAGTGAGTGCAGAGTAGTGAGTAGTGAGTCCAGAGTAGTGAGTAGTGAGTCCAGAGTAGTGAGTGCAGAGTAGTGAGTGCAGAGTAGTGAGTACAGAGTAGTGAGTAGTGAGTGCAGAGTAGTGAGTCCAGAGTGGTGAGTAGTGAGTCCAGAGTAGTGAGTGCAGAGTAGTGAGTAGTGAGTCCAGAGTAGTGAGTGCAGAGTAGTGAGTAGTGAGTGCAGAGTAGTGAGTAGTGAGTGCAGAGTAGTGAGTAGTGAGTGCTGAGTAGTGAGTAGTGAGTGCAGAGTAGTGAGTAGTGAGTGCAGAATCGTGAGTGCAGAGTAGTGAGTGCAGAGTAGTGAGTAGTGAGTGCAGAGTAGTGAGTGCAGAGTAGTGAGTGCAGAGTAGTGAGTGCAGAGTAGTGAGTGGTGAGTGCAGAGTAGTGAGTGCAGAGTAGTGAGTGCAGAGTAGTGAGTGCAGAGTAGTGAGTGCAGAGTACAGAGTAGTGAGTAGTGAGTGCAGAGTAGTGAGTAGTGAGTGCAGAGTGCTGAGTAGTGAGTGCAGAGTGCTGAGTAGTGAGTGCACAGTAGTGAGTGCACAGTAGTGAGTGCACAGTAGTGAGTAGTGAGTGCAGACTAGTGAGTAGTGAGTGCAGAGTAGTGAGTAGTGAGTGCAGAGTAGTGAGTGCAGAGTAGTGAGTGCAGAGTAGTGAGTAGTGAGTACAGAGTAGTGAGTGCAGAGTAGTGAGTAGTGAGTGCAGAGTAGTGAGTGCAGAGTAGTGAGTAGTGAGTGCAGAGTAGTGAGTGCAGAGTAGTGAGTGCAGAGTAGTGAGTGCAGAGTAGTGAGTGCAGAGTAGTGAGTGCAGAGTAGTGAGTAGTGAGTGCTGAGTAGTGAGTGCAGAGTGCTGAGTAGTGAGTGCAGAGTAGTGAGTGCACAGTAGTGAGTGCACAGTAGTGAGTAGTGAGTGCAGACTAGTGAGTAGTGAGTGCAGACTAGTGAGTAGTGAGTGCAGAGTAGTGAGTGCAGAGTAGTGAGTAGTGAGTGCAGAGTAGTGAGTGCAGAGTAGTGAGTAGTGAGTGCAGAGTAGTGAGTGCAGAGTAGTGAGTGCAGAGTAGTGAGTGCAGAGTAGTGAGTGGTGAGTGCAGAGTAGTGAGTGCAGAGTAGTGAGTGCAGAGTAGTGAGTGCAGAGTAGTGAGTGTAGAGTAGTGAGTGCAGAGTAGTGAGTGGTGAGTGCAGAGTAGTGAGTGCACAGTAGTGAGTAGTGAGTGCAGACTAGTGAGTGCAGAGTAGTGAGTGCACAGTAGTGAGTAGTGAGTGCAGACTAGTGAGTAGTGAGTGCAGAGTAGTGAGTAGTGAGTGCAGAATCGTGAGTGCAGAGTAGTGAGTGCAGAGTAGTGAGTAGTGAGTGCAGAGTAGTGAGTGCAGAGTAGTGAGTGCAGAGTGCAGAGTAGTGAGTGCAGAGTAGTGAGTGCAGAGTAGTGAGTGGTGAGTGCAGAGTAGTGCGTGCATAGTAGTGAGTGCAGAGTAGTGAGTGCAGAGTAGGGAGTGCAGAGTAGTGAGTGCAGAGTAGTGAGTGCAGAGTAGTGAGTGGTGAGTGCAGAGTAGTGAGTGCAGAGTAGTGAGTGCAGAGTAGTGAGTGGTGAGTGCAGAGTAGTGAGTGCAGAGTAGTGAGTGCACAGTAGTGAGTAGTGAGTGCAGACTAGTGAGTAGTGAGTGCAGAGTAATGAGTAGTGAGTGCAGAGTAGTGAGTAGTGAGTGCAGAATCGTGAGTAGTGAGTGCAGAGTAGTGAGTGCAGAGTAGTGAGTGCAGAGTAGTGAGTGCAGAGTAGTGAGTGGTGAGTGCAGAGTAGGGAGTGCAGAGTAGTGAGTAGTGAGTGCAGAGTAGTGAGTAGTGAGTGCAGAGTAGTGAGTGCAGAGTAGTGAGTAGTGAGTGCAGAGTAGTGAGTGGTGAGTGCAGAGTAGTGAGTGCAGAGTAGTGAGTGGTGAGTGCAGAGTAGTGAGTGGTGAGTAGTGAGTAGTGAGTGCAGAGTAGTGAGTAGTGAGTGCAGAGTAGTGAGTAGTGAGTGCAGAGTAGTGAGTACAGAGTAGTGAGTGCAGAGTAGTGAGTGCAGAGTAGTGAGTGCAGAGTAGTGAGTGGTGAGTGCAGAGTAGTGAGTGGTGAGTAGTGAGTAGTGAGTGCAGAGTAGTGAGTAGTGAGTGCAGAGTAGTGAGTGCAGAGTAGTGAGTGCAGAGTAGTGAGTGGTGAGTGCAGAGTAGTGAGTGGTGAGTAGTGAGTAGTGAGTGCAGAGTAGTGAGTAGTGAGTGCAGAGTAGTGAGTGCAGAGTAGTGAGTGCAGAGTAGTGAGTGCAGAGTAGTGAGTGGTGAGTGCAGAGTAGTGAGTGGTGAGTAGTGAGTAGTGAGTGCAGAGTAGTGAGTAGTGAGTGCAGATGAGTAGTGAGTGCAGAGTAGTGAGTGCGGAGTAGTGAGTGCAGTGTAGTGACTGCAGAGTAGTGAGTGCAGAGTAGTGAGTGCAGAGTAGTGAGTACAGAGTAGTGAGTGGTGAGTGCAGAGTAGTGAGTGGTGAGTAGTGAGTAGTGAGTGCAGAGTAGTGAGTAGTGAGTGCAGAGTAGTGAGTAGTGAGTGCAGAGTAGTGAGTGCAGAGTAGTGAGTGCAGAGTAGTGAGTGCAGAGTAGTGAGTGCAGAGTAGTGAGTAGTGAGTGCAGAGTAGTGAGTGCAGAGTAGTGAGTGCAGAGTAGTGAGTGCAGAGTAGTGAGTGCAGAGTAGTGAGTGCAGAGTAGTGAGTACAAAGTAGTGAGTAGTGAGTGCAGAGTAGTGAGTAGTGAGTGCAGAGTAATGAGTGCAGAGTAGTGAGTAGTGAGTGCAGAGTAGTGAGTGCAGAGTAGTGAGTAGTGAGTGCAGAGTAGTGAGTAGTGAGTGCAGAGTAGTGAGTGCAGAGTAGTGAGTGCAGAGTAGTGAGTGCAGAGTAGTGAGTGCAGAGTAGTGAGTAGTGAGTCCAGAGTAGTGAGTGCAGAGTAGTGAGTAGTGAGTGCAGAGTAGTGAGTGCAGAGTAGTGAGTGCAGAGTAGTGAGTAGTGAGTGCAGAGTAGTGAGTAGTGAGTCCAGAGTAGTGAGTGCAGAGTAGTGAGTAGTGAGTGCAGAGTAGTGAGTCCAGAGTAGTGAGTGCAGAGTAGTGAGTCCAGAGTAGTGAGTGCAGAGTAGTGAGTAGTGAGTGCAGAGTAGTGAGTAGTGAGTGCAGAGTAGTGAGTAGTGAGTGCAGAGTAGTGAGTGCAGAGTAGTGAGTAGAGTAGTGAGTGCAGAGTAGTGAGTGCAGAGTAGTGAGTGGTGAGTGCAGAGTAGTGAGTGCAGAGTAGTGAGTGCAGAGTAGTGAGTGCACAGTAGTGAGTAGTGAGTGCAGACTAGTGAGTAGTGAGTGCAGAGTAGTGAGTGCAGAATCGTGAGTGCAGAGTAGTGAGTAGTGAGTGCAGAGTAGTGAGTGCAGAGTAGTGAGTAGTGAGTGCAGAGTAGTCAGTGGTGAGTGCAGAGTAGTGAGTGCAGAGTAGTGAGTGGTGAGTGCAGAGTAGTGAGTGCAGAGTAGTGAGTAGTGAGTGCAGAGTAGTGAGTAGTGAGTGCAGAGTAGTGAGTGCAGAGTAGTGAGTGCAGAGTAGTGAGTGGTGAGTAGTGAGTGCAGAGTAGTGAGTGCAGAGTAGTGAGTGCAGAGTAGTGAGTGCAGAGTAGTGAGTGCAGAGTAGGGAGTAGTGAGTACAGAGTAGTGAGTAGTGAGTGCAGAGTAGTGAGTGCAGAGTAGTGAGTAGTGAGTGCAGAGTAGTGAGTGCAGAATCGTGAGTGCAGAGTAGTGAGTAGTGAGTGCAGAGTAGTGAGTGCAGAGTAGTGAGTGCAGAGTAGTGAGTGCAGAGTAGTGACTAGTGAGTGCAGAGTAGTGAGTGCAGAGTAGTGAGTGCAGAGTGCAGAGTAGTGAGTGCAGAGTAGTGAGTGGTGAGTGCAGAGCAGTGAGTGCAGAGTAGTGAGTAGTGAGTGCAGAGTAGTGAGTAGTGAGTGCAGAGTAGTGAGTAGTGAGTGCAGAGTAGTGAGTGCAGAGTAGTGAGTGCAGAGTAGTGAGTGCAGAGTGCAGAGTACAGAGTAGTGAGTAGTGAGTGCAGAGTAGTGAGTCCTGAGTCCAGAGTAGTGAGTACAGAGTAGTGAGTCCTGAGTCCAGAGTAGTGAGTGCACAGTAGTGAGTAGTGAGTGCAGACTAGTGAGTGCAGAGTAGTGAGTAGTGACTGCAGAGTAGTGAGTGCAGAGTAGTGAGTAATGAGTGCACAGTAGTGAGTGCAGAGTAGTGAGTGCACAGTAGTGAGTGCACAGTAGTGAGTGCACAGTAGTGAGTGCACAGTAGTGAGTAGTGAGTGCAGAGCAGTGAGTGCAGAGTAGTGAGTGCAGAGTAGTGAGTGCAGAGTAGTGAGTAGTGAGTGCAGAGTAGTGAGTAGTGAGTGCAGAGTAGTGAGTACAGAGTAGTGAGTACAGAGTAGTGAGTACAGAGTAGTGAGTGCAGAGTAGTGAGTCCAGAGTAGTGAGTAGTGAGTGCAGAGTAGTGAGTAGTGAGTCCAGAGTAGTGAGTAGTGAGTCCAGAGTAGTGAGTGCAGAGTAGTGAGTGCAGAGTAGTGAGTACAGAGTAGTGAGTAGTGAGTGCAGAGTAGTGAGTCCAGAGTGGTGAGTAGTGAGTCCAGAGTAGTGAGTGCAGAGTAGTGAGTAGTGAGTCCAGAGTAGTGAGTGCAGAGTAGTAAGTAGTGAGTGCAGAGTAGTGAGTAGTGAGTGCAGAGTAGTGAGTAGTGAGTGCAGAGTAGTGAGTAGTGAGTGCAGAGTAGTGAGTAGTGAGTGCAGAATCGTGAGTGCAGAGTAGTGAGTGCAGAGTAGTGAGTAGTGAGTGCAGAGTAGTGAGTGCAGAGTAGTGAGTGGTGAGTGCAGAGTAGTGAGTGCAGAGTAGTGAGTGCAGAGTAGTGAGTGCAGAGTAGTGAGTGCAGAGTACAGAGTAGTGAGTAGTGAGTGCAGAGTAGTGAGTAGTGAGTGCAGAGTGCTGAGTAGTGAGTGCAGAGTGCTGAGTAGTGAGTGCACAGTAGTGAGTGCACAGTAGTGAGTTCACAGTAGTGAGTAGTGAGTGCAGACTAGTGAGTAGTGAGTGCAGAGTAGTGAGTAGTGAGTGCAGAGTAGTGAGTGCAGAGTAGTGAGTGCAGAGTAGTGAGTAGTGAGTGCAGAGTAGTGAGTGCAGAGTAGTGAGTAGTGAGTGCAGAGTAGTGAGTGCAGAGTAGTGAGTAGTGAGTGCAAAGTAGTGAGTGCAGAGTAGTGAGTGCAGAGTAGTGAGTGCAGAGTAGTGAGTGCAGAGTAGTGAGTGCAGAGTAGTGAGTAGTGAGTGCTGAGTAGTGAGTGCAGAGTGCTGAGTAGTGAGTGCAGAGTAGTGAGTGCACAGTAGTGAGTGCACAGTAGTGAGTAGTGAGTGCAGACTAGTGAGTAGTGAGTGCAGACTAGTGAGTAGTGAGTGCAGAGTAGTGAGTGCAGAGTAGTGAGTAGTGAGTGCAGAGTAGTGAGTGCAGAGTAGTGAGTAGTGAGTGCAGAGTAGTGAGTGCAGAGTAGTGAGTAGTGAGTGCAGAGTAGTGAGTAGTGAGTCCAGAGTAGTGAGTAGTGAGTCCAGAGTAGTGAGTGCAGAGTAGTGAGTGCAGAGTAGTGAGTACAGAGTAGTGAGTAGTGAGTGCAGAGTAGTGAGTCCAGAGTGGTGAGTAGTGAGTCCAGAGTAGTGAGTGCAGAGTAGTGAGTAGTGAGTCCAGAGTAGTGAGTGCAGAGTAGTGAGTAGTGAGTGCAGAGTAGTGAGTAGTGAGTGCAGAGTAGTGAGTAGTGAGTGCTGAGTAGTGAGTAGTGAGTGCAGAGTAGTGAGTAGTGAGTGCAGAATCGTGAGTGCAGAGTAGTGAGTGCAGAGTAGTGAGTAGTGAGTGCAGAGTAGTGAGTGCAGAGTAGTGAGTGCAGAGTAGTGAGTGCAGAGTAGTGAGTGGTGAGTGCAGAGTAGTGAGTGCAGAGTAGTGAGTGCAGAGTAGTGAGTGCAGAGTAGTGAGTGCAGAGTAGTGAGTGCAGAGTACAGAGTAGTGAGTAGTGAGTGCAGAGTAGTGAGTAGTGAGTGCAGAGTGCTGAGTAGTGAGTGCAGAGTGCTGAGTAGTGAGTGCACAGTAGTGAGTGCACAGTAGTGAGTGCACAGTAGTGAGTAGTGAGTGCAGACTAGTGAGTAGTGAGTGCAGAGTAGTGAGTAGTGAGTGCAGAGTAGTGAGTGCAGAGTAGTGAGTGCAGAGTAGTGAGTAGTGAGTGCAGAGTAGTGAGTGCAGAGTAGTGAGTAGTGAGTGCAGAGTAGTGAGTGCAGAGTAGTGAGTAGTGAGTGCAGAGTAGTGAGTGCAGAGTAGTGAGTGCAGAGTAGTGAGTGCAGAGTAGTGAGTGCAGAGTAGTGAGTGCAGAGTAGTGAGTAGTGAGTGCTGAGTAGTGAGTGCAGAGTGCTGAGTAGTGAGTGCAGAGTAGTGAGTGCACAGTAGTGAGTGCACAGTAGTGAGTAGTGAGTGCAGACTAGTGAGTAGTGAGTGCAGACTAGTGAGTAGTGAGTGCAGAGTAGTGAGTGCAGAGTAGTGAGTAGTGAGTGCAGAGTAGTGAGTGCAGAGTAGTGAGTAGTGAGTGCAGAGTAGTGAGTGCAGAGTAGTGAGTGCAGAGTAGTGAGTGGTGAGTGCAGAGTAGTGAGTGCAGAGTAGTGAGTGCAGAGTAGTGAGTGCAGAGTAGTGAGTGTAGAGTAGTGAGTGCAGAGTAGTGAGTGGTGAGTGCAGAGTAGTGAGTGCACAGTAGTGAGTAGTGAGTGCAGACTAGTGAGTGCAGAGTAGTGAGTGCACAGTAGTGAGTAGTGAGTGCAGACTAGTGAGTAGTGAGTGCAGAGTAGTGAGTAGTGAGTGCAGAATCGTGAGTGCAGAGTAGTGAGTGCAGAGTAGTGAGTAGTGAGTGCAGAGTAGTGAGTGCAGAGTAGTGAGTGCAGAGTGCAGAGTAGTGAGTGCAGAGTAGTGAGTGCAGAGTAGTGAGTGCAGAGTAGTGAGTGGTGAGTGCAGAGTAGTGCGTGCATAGTAGTGAGTGCAGAGTAGTGAGTGCAGAGTAGTGAGTGCAGAGTAGTGAGTGCAGAGTAGTGAGTGGTGAGTGCAGAGTAGTGAGTGCAGAGTAGTGAGTGGTGAGTGCAGAGTAGTGAGTGCAGAGTAGTGAGTGCACAGTAGTGAGTAGTGAGTGCAGACTAGTGAGTAGTGAGTGCAGAGTAATGAGTAGTGAGTGCAGAGTAGTGAGTAGTGAGTGCAGAATCGTGAGTAGTGAGTGCAGAGTAGTGAGTGCAGAGTAGTGAGTGCAGAGTAGTGAGTGCAGAGTAGTGAGTGGTGAGTGCAGAGTAGGGAGTGCAGAGTAGTGAGTAGTGAGTGCAGAGTAGTGAGTAGTGAGTGCAGAGTAGTGAGTGCAGAGTAGTGAGTAGTGAGTGCAGAGTAGTGAGTGGTGAGTGCAGAGTAGTGAGTGCAGAGTAGTGAGTGGTGAGTGCAGAGTAGTGAGTGGTGAGTAGTGAGTAGTGAGTGCAGAGTAGTGAGTAGTGAGTGCAGAGTAGTGAGTAGTGAGTGCAGAGTAGTGAGTACAGAGTAGTGAGTGCAGAGTAGTGAGTGCAGAGTAGTGAGTGCAGAGTAGTGAGTGGTGAGTGCAGAGTAGTGAGTGGTGAGTAGTGAGTAGTGAGTGCAGAGTAGTGAGTAGTGAGTGCAGAGTAGTGAGTGCAGAGTAGTGAGTGCAGAGTAGTGAGTGGTGAGTGCAGAGTAGTGAGTGGTGAGTAGTGAGTAGTGAGTGCAGAGTAGTGAGTAGTGAGTGCAGAGTAGTGAGTGCAGAGTAGTGAGTGCAGAGTAGTGAGTGCAGAGTAGTGAGTGGTGAGTGCAGAGTAGTGAGTGGTGAGTAGTGAGTAGTGAGTGCAGAGTAGTGAGTAGTGAGTGCAGATGAGTAGTGAGTGCAGAGTAGTGAGTGCGGAGTAGTGAGTGCAGTGTAGTGAGTGCAGAGTAGTGAGTGCAGAGTAGTGAGTGCAGAGTAGTGAGTACAGAGTAGTGAGTGGTGAGTGCAGAGTAGTGAGTGGTGAGTAGTGAGTAGTGAGTGCAGAGTAGTGAGTAGTGAGTGCAGAGTAGTGAGTAGTGAGTGCAGAGTAGTGAGTGCAGAGTAGTGAGTGCAGAGTAGTGAGTGCAGAGTAGTGAGTAGTGAGTGCAGAGTAGTGAGTGCAGAGTAGTGAGTGCAGAGTAGTGAGTGCAGAGTAGTGAGTGCAGAGTAGTGAGTGCAGAGTAGTGAGTACAGAGTAGTGAGTAGTGAGTGCAGAGTAGTGAGTAGTGAGTGCAGAGTAATGAGTGCAGAGTAGTGAGTAGTGAGTGCAGAGTAGTGAGTGCAGAGTAGTGAGTAGTGAGTGCAGAGTAGTGAGTAGTGAGTGCAGAGTAGTGAGTGCAGAGTAGTGAGTGCAGAGTAGTGAGTGCAGAGTAGTGAGTGCAGAGTAGTGAGTAGTGAGTCCAGAGTAGTGAGTGCAGAGTAGTGAGTAGTGAGTGCAGAGTAGTGAGTGCAGAGTAGTGAGTGCAGAGTAGTGAGTAGTGAGTGCAGAGTAGTGAGTAGTGAGTCCAGAGTAGTGAGTGCAGAGTAGTGAGTAGTGAGTGCAGAGTAGTGAGTCCAGAGTAGTGAGTGCAGAGTAGTGAGTCCAGAGTAGTGAGTGCAGAGTAGTGAGTAGTGAGTGCAGAGTAGTGAGTAGTGAGTGCAGAGTAGTGAGTAGTGAGTGCAGAGTAGTGAGTGCAGAGTAGTGAGTAGAGTAGTGAGTGCAGAGTAGTGAGTGCAGAGTAGTGAGTGGTGAGTGCAGAGTAGTGAGTGCAGAGTAGTGAGTGCAGAGTAGTGAGTGCACAGTAGTGAGTAGTGAGTGCAGACTAGTGAGTAGTGAGTGCAGAGTAGTGAGTGCAGAATCGTGAGTGCAGAGTAGTGAGTAGTGAGTGCAGAGTAGTGAGTGCAGAGTAGTGAGTAGTGAGTGCAGAGTAGTCAGTGGTGAGTGCAGAGTAGTGAGTGCAGAGTAGTGAGTGGTGAGTGCAGAGTAGTGAGTGCAGAGTAGTGAGTAGTGAGTGCAGAGTAGTGAGTAGTGAGTGCAGAGTAGTGAGTGCAGAGTAGTGAGTGCAGAGTAGTGAGTGGTGAGTAGTGAGTGCAGAGTAGTGAGTGCAGAGTAGTGAGTGCAGAGTAGTGAGTGCAGAGTAGTGAGTGCAGAGTAGGGAGTAGTGAGTACAGAGTAGTGAGTAGTGAGTAGTGAGTGCAGAGTAGTGAGTAGTGAGTGCAGAGTAGTGAGTGCAGAATCGTGAGTGCAGAGTAGTGAGTAGTGAGTGCAGAGTAGTGAGTGCAGAGTAGTGAGTGCAGAGTAGTGAGTGCAGAGTAGTGACTAGTGAGTGCAGAGTAGTGAGTGCAGAGTAGTGAGTGCAGAGTAGTGAGTGCAGAGTGCAGAGTAGTGAGTGCAGAGTAGTGAGTGGTGAGTGCAGAGCAGTGAGTGCAGAGTAGTGAGTAGTGAGTGCAGAGTAGTGAGTAGTGAGTGCAGAGTAGTGAGTAGTGAGTGCAGAGTAGTGAGTGCAGAGTAGTGAGTGCAGAGTAGTGAGTGCAGAGTGCAGAGTACAGAGTAGTGAGTAGTGAGTGCAGAGTAGTGAGTCCTGAGTCCAGAGTAGTGAGTACAGAGTAGTGAGTCCTGAGTCCAGAGTAGTGAGTGCACAGTAGTGAGTAGTGAGTGCAGACTAGTGAGTGCAGAGTAGTGAGTAGTGACTGCAGAGTAGTGAGTGCAGAGTAGTGAGTGCAGAGTAGTGAGTGCAGTGAGTAGTGAGTGCACAGTAGTGAGTAGTGAGTGCACAGTAGTGAGTGCACAGTAGTGAGTGCACAGTAGTGAGTGCACAGTAGTGAGTAGTGAGTGCACAGTAGTGAGTAGTGAGTGCACAGTAGTGAGTGCACAGTAGTGAGTATAGAGTAGTGAGTAGTGAGTGCAGAGTAGTGAGTAGTGAGTGCAGAGGAGTGAGTAGTGAGTGCAGAGTAGTGAGTGCAGAGTAGTGAGTGCAGAGTAGTGAGTGCAGAGTAGTGAGTAGTGAGTGCAGAGTAGTGAGTAGTGAGTGCAGAGTAGTGAGTGCAGAGTAGTGAGTGCAGAGCAGTGAGTGCAGAGCAGTGAGTGCAGAGCAGTGAGTGCAGAGCAGTGAGTGCCGAGCAGTGAGTGCCGAGCAGTGAGTGCCGAGCAGTGAGTGCCGAGCAGTAAGTGCCGAGCAGTGAGTGCGCAGGGTGAACAATTCCAATCCATACCACATAATTCCATTACACACCACATGCATACACTCCATAACACATGGCTAAAAGACATTGCCATTTACAATGCCATTAGCTCTAACTCAAATAAATCCGAGACCTATTGCATTTCCAATGCTTGTTTAATTTTCCTCTTGTCATTCTTCCTTTAAAAAGAGAGCCATCTAAATCCTAACAAATTTATCCTCTGACCCGTGTAACCCACTGGGTTCACATCAGATGCATTCAGATGATCCCCTATTTTGTGTACGAATTTCTTTTTCCACACTTCTTCATTTAAAATGGTATATGGGTATCTAGAATCTGCATACACCTTAACCATTACACCACCTAAAGACAAATCACACATTGGTTTCCCTTCCATTGCCTCATCGCTGATATTAAGCATATAGTTCCCTCTTACATTCTTTACACACACTTCATCATCATCATCACTCTCTTCTGCATTCAATTCCTCACTCCAAATACATTTAACATTACTACGTCTGCGACATTTCTTGCTAAAATGTCCAAATAATCCACATATGCCACACTTCTTCTTCAAAGCAGGACACATCTTGCTGAAAGCCAAATGTTCCCGGCTGTCGCAACGATAACACCTCCTTTGCTCTGCATTCCTTGCTCTTCCTTGACTCTTAAATGGGAGGCTAGTTCCTTTCCCTTGGAATTGTCTGTTCGTGTTCTTTGAAACACCCTGGATTTTAAATACTGCTGATGCTGTCTTTTCAGAATCTTTCTCCGTATCCTTAACCACATTGACACATCTACCCGACATTTCAGATTTCCTCATAATGGCAAGTACATCATCTAAAGGTGCGTCTCCATTCACCCATAACCGATCTTGTATAGGTGAATTGTCATTGTGCATGACCAGTTGGTCCCAGATAAGATCATCATGTAGGTTACCAAATTTGCAGTCAATTGCCAACTTCTTCAAGTCATCCACCTATTCATCTACTAATTCTTCCTTCTTTTGCTACCTTTGGAAGAATTTATGTCTCACTACACCAATACACACCTTAGGTGCAAAATATCTGTCCATATCATTCAAGGCATTTTCAAAGTCACTCAAATCTGCATTCACAACCTTTTGCATACGTGAAAATGTTTTAAAACTTTGGGACCTAGTGAATGCAATATTATTCTCTTCTTCTGTTCAGCCTTAATTTTGCCTGCTTCGTCGATAGCACAAATGTAATTAGTAAAATATTCCTTCCATTCTACCCATTTGATCTCCGTCTGCGATCCTGTGGACCAGAAAGGCTGTGGAGGACTTATGGTAAAATTCTGTTGAGCCATATCCTCTTCAACTTCAGCCCTCGTCTGATCACCTCCGTCCATAAAATGTGCTTCCAACACAAACCAAGTCTTTGGACCTTCTTATTAAATTCACCACGCAAAAAAAAAAAAAAAAAATATGCTATTAATATTATTCTTTTTTTTATTAAAGTGTCCCGACTTCCTCACCTGTTCTTTCCGTTTATTGTGTATATTCCATCTAATATATACTTCAATTCGCCGACTATCGTGTTTTCTTAATTATCGATGTTTCAGTTCACCGAAGATCGTGTTTTCTTTTTTTAATTGCTGATGTTTCTAGTACTGATTTCTCCCCGCAATATGGCCGCCACGCAAAGGTCACGCTACATGACCCTGCGCAATGATATCATCACACACGTCGACGTCTTTGTATTGACGATGCGATGGCTGGCAACACTCGCGCTCAATGCTGCTAACACTCGCGCTCACGGCAGAATTTCAAATGATGCATGTCAGTTTCAATCGATCCAAATAAGTTAATACAGGTGACAAGGATTTGTTTTTCCTACCTTGTGAGTGCTATGAACAGCGCGCAAATGGAGATTATAGTAAAATCAGTTCGATGAATATTTCACAAAAGTTCTGTTTTTTTTTCCGTTTCCAAGTTCTGTCAAATTGTCAAAATCCATATGTTAGCTTCTTCATCCGCGTTTACCCTCGTCGCCACTTGTTAAGTAACCACACAGCTGGATTACTTAAGTATCTTTATTGAGCTTAATAAATGAAAGAACAGGTAGTGCCAGGAACACAACCGAAAGGATCCGCAGTCAGTCAATAACTGCCCGTCTCCCTGGAAAACCCTTACACACTACTGTTCTAGGCTCGAACACCCACGAGCCTTAAAGTAAAACTTACAATACTAACAAAGCAACATAACAGGGACCTTTTAGAAAATAAGATGTGTCAGGCTATTCATGCACTTTAATATACATAACTCCAATACCGGATGTACCCCATGTGCCCTGACAGCTTTTTCCGTTTCTAATACTTTTTCCAGCTTTGCTGTTGATTTACCAATGCCATGTTGTGTTTGGCTATTGTTTATTAAACTATTTCCATCACGCTTCCTCGATATCGATAAAGTTGGTTGAAAATACCACAGGCCTACCCAGGTTAGCAGTGCAGTGGTCCAAATGGCGCTGCGTTGCACATGACCATTACACACTGCCCCGATTGGCTGAATTGACGCAGCATCTCTGATGCAAGTGGTCAAAGGTCAAAGGTCAAAATAAGCTTTATGCGATATTTCAAAGAATATCATACAAGCATACAATTACAAAAAAAATATAAAACAATTCATTTGATCAATTCATTAAAATAGATAGAAATGGAAAAGTATATAGAAGAATATATTACCATTTAAAAAGAAAGATCAGGAGAACCAATCTTATCATGATTAAGAATTATTATAAAAATCTAAAAAAACAATATATTTAAATAGGGCCTTGCAGAGATTTCCTAAATTTAATCAACAACTTCAAGTACTGTTCCATGATACATATAACTTCTTTATCCTCTAGCATCTGTAAGCGCTCATACGCGTCCTTGCAAGACCTCAGGCCCCATCTCTTTAGTAGGGGTTTCAATAATGTTTTCCTGGGGATCGCATAATAAGTACAAAATAAGGTGGTATGGATATTTGATTGCACAGAGGTATCATCGCATGGACAAAAACTCAGATTTCGCGACCAATCACTTCCTACTGGAAAAGTTATAAGACGGAAAAATGACCCCAGTCTAAATCTGGCAAGGAGCATTCTAGCATAGCAAGAAAAATCAGTGGACAGGTATGCTTGAAGCCCCTTGTGCTGCGTCACCCTTTGGTACGCCTGGAGAGTTGTAGTTAGTTTTTGATGATTCCATCTTTTAGTCTCCAAGTGATCCAATAGAGTTTTTCTCAAGCTTTTTCTTGATATAGAATCCAAGGTCAAAGGATCAGAAAAGCACTCTGGGTGACCAATTTCCACAAAAAAGTTTTTAATGTAAGCCAGCCATTTCGTGTGTCTTGCCCCCTCCTGTCTGAGAATGTCCAGTATCACTTCGCGATTCAGATCTGTTTCTGTAGTGGTCCAGATTTTATGCCACAAAAGTGGGGGCTCCACTTTAATTAAGTCTGAAATAAATGATAAATCTAACTCAATATGCATCATGTATACGGAAGTGGATTTGGGTGTTGCCGATAAATACCTTAGGAAATTATTTTCCTCTATTTGAATAGAGGAAATGTCTTTTTCAATGCCCCAGAGGCCAGCCCCATAAATAGCTGTTGAAATACATTTTGTTTTATAAAGAATAATTCGCTGTTTAACAGGCCTCCCACCTACTCTTCCAGCAAAGTCTCTGAGCCCACCAACAGCTCTCACAAGGGCAAGTTTCCTCATTTTAACTGCCGACTTCCAAGAGGCGTGTCGGTTTACAGAGATGCCCAAATACGTGAAATTGTCCACTGTCTCTAGTCTTTGCTCCTCAATATGGATGGGGCATGATCTTTTATTTATCTTTTTATTGCAGACCATTGAGTAAGTTTTCCTGATGTTGACTCTCAAGCCTTTATCGTACATAAAGTCTCTGAATGCCGTGACTGCCTTTTGTAGCCCCACTCTAGTTTGTGAAAGTATAGCCGCGTCATCGGCATAGAGCAAGATAGGGATTGATTGCCCTGCCACCTTTGGATAATCACATTCAACGTTTTTTAAATGATCTCCTATTGCATTTATATAGAGGGAGAAGAGCATTGGGGCCAATATGCACCCCTGCCTAACCCCTCTACTTGTGGAGAATCTTGGCGAGCACTCTCCTTTTGGGCCATATCTAACTCTAGCTCCTGTGTTTCTATACAAATTCTTTATAAAGATGAGTATTGATGAATCTACTCTTAAACGTTCCAATATATCCCAAAGTTGATGCAAGTGTAATGATGACGCTTCCAGTGATGCCGACGCCCAAACCGGGTGGCGTTTGTCGGCTTCCACGACCCCTTAAAATACCATAGGAAACACTGGATCACCCATCGACGGAATCCTGAGCGGGTGCTTGGCTTTGCCGGCGTGAGTGAAACGCTGCTCCGACGCTACCACACAAGATAAGTAACTCACTTACCATCAGGATCTAATTTTCCCCTTATTCCCTTTTCTTTCCCACATGGTGTGCCTACTAGCCACCACTCCCCTCCCGAGACCCATGGTGTGATTAATTGTTACACCACATGTAAGATGTATTTCTTCCACTGGCCAAGACTACACTGGCTTGTTCCTTTAAGTAATGATGGCGTTTTAACACGGACGCACTGATACCGTTAAACGCCCAAGTAAGCATGCAGGTGAAATAGCTCTTATAACTAGGTACCTTCACATTACGAGTGGGCTCAGCACTGCTACTAGTGATAATGTGAAAACATGTGTACACCTTTATCTCACTATAGTACACCTTAGCTCCTATAGGTAAGGTTACAGTGCACTTTGAGAAGAGCACGAGTGCATGATGAAACTCGAATGACAAACACACTGTTACTGGAATCAAAAAATGATTTGTTACTTTCTTTGTGTGTTTGTTTGTGCCTGCTTTTCATCACATATATATGTTGGGTTAAAACAAATAAGAAGGATCCCTCAGTAACAACAGCTTATATAAACTTTTGTTTCCTTTTCACACTTTGGATCTCTTGATTAGGGTGGGCCTTAGCGCGCTCATACCGCCGAGGTTCACACTTTGGTCCTGAAGAATGCCTAGCCATTAGCATGATATAGGCAGAAACATGTTGACCACACACAGTGAGACATAGCTGATCAATCTATCAAGCTCATACATTGCTCACTTTGTTTATACTCATGTCTGGTTGGCCAACAAATAAAATTATTTTTGGACACAATCTAGACACTTTTAACTCACTTCACAATCACTTTCACTTGTCACTGAGACAACACTAACCTGCTCCGCAGTAATTTTGGCGTTGAAGCACACCAGGGAGGTACTCGGCCATCCTGGTGAGGCCCGATGATAAAGCATGTCACCAACTAGCTTGGTGAATGAGGGCTTTCTAAAGAATCAAGTTTGATTCTTCATGCTTGCTCTTCTCCTGAGAAGGCACACTCTTCTGTTGTTTTGAGTATTTGAAAGAGTACAGCACATCCTGCCTTTTCCCCTGTGCTGGCTCCATTTTGGCTGCCTAGTGCACGCACTCTTGCACCATGGACAAAGGGTGCCAGTGCTGCATGCAAGATTGCTTTTGTGCTAGAAAGGGCACCTTCTCGCACAACAACAATCGTGAGAGGCATATCACTCTATCTATTGAAAAAGGAAGTAACAAGGGGAAATAAACATATTTCTCCTTGTTACGTCTCACCTGGGAAGGCGCATCTTTTTGACGCATTCACAGGTTTACCACATCTGGTAAATCTGGGCATACGTCAAAAACCATGGGAGTTCTGTGTGAATACTCACGCAATGCCCACGGAATGCCTCCCTAGAGCAGAGCAAGGCAACATAGCGATTTGCGCTGCATTGCATTACTCGAGATGTATGTGGCCTTGCATGGTTTCATAAATCTAATAAATAATATAGCCCTCTGAGGGGCTGAGAATGCAAAGATGGTTTCACTTGACTGTTAATTGGAATTCCTGAAGACTAATGGAAAACTGTGACTATGGCTGTTTCCAACAGTTTCTCATAGAAAGTTAGTAAATCAGAGAAATTCGAAAATCTACACTTAAAATTAGGTTTAAAAGTATCAGTGCAGATTTTTTAAATTCTTTGGAGTCATCCGGTAAACCGAGATATTTAATATGTAGATATATAGAAAATAAAGTACTGATTTGCAGTGTTACATGTGAGGGGGGCAAAAAAGTCAAGTATGGAATGTGTATTACTATGAGGAGGGATAATTCCAAAGAGAATACTTCTTTTATGGGCATTTAGGCTGAAGTATTCTTCCATCCAGTAAAAGCGATTTCTCTAAGGAGAGGCCAAAAACTGATTTGGCATTGAACTAATATTTTTTCATTCTCAAGTTTGTTTTCATCACTAAAACGTCTATAGATGAAGTGGGCATCAAACCTTGTATCCATGCATTTTTGGTTCTTTCTGCCTGTCCGAATGTCCTCACCTCTCACTCTGTGTCTGCTTGTATGCCCCATGAGTAGAAGTATGTTTTGTGGGGCTATTTGTGCCGGTATTAGCCCTTGTGTTTCGGCTTGTGAGCATTGGCACTTGGCTGTTATGGATTTTCTCTGACATCTAATACCTTACCACTCCTTGCTCTACCCAGACCATAACTCCTTGCAGTTTTTGCCCCACTGTTGATTTTTAGTACCTCCTTTCTCCTGCTCTCCTTTCTTTCCCTAGAGCCCATTTTCCTCTCCGATGTACACCTTGCCAAATAGACTCCTACAGGTGACTATCAAAAACCGCTCAGGTGTCATTAGTCTATTTCATCATTCCCTCTGTCTCATTCCCTCCTTTCCTCTCTTACATCGAACACTTTTCTATGACTTCAGAGCACCATAACGCACTACACATGCAACTATCATGATCTAACAATCTGATAATCAAGCATATCAGTTAGTCTATGGCACATGGGTGCGTGTACATCTGCTTGTCTATGTGCATGGCGGTTATAGGTATATTGGTCTGTGGACATGGAGGTCTCTAAGTATGTCGCTCTGTATCTTTGCCTGGTGGTGCCTTCTATAACAATTTGAGTTCAAACAAATGGATTTGTCAATGTTTATTGTGCATTTGAGACGGTGTGAGTAAAACGGAGGCAAGACATAGGTGCCACGGTGAGAAGAAGGGGAGAGGAGCGAGAATTCGTGGCAACTCTTCGGCACTTGTTTAGGCAATTCTTAAACTCAATATGAACAAATAAAATCCCTACAAACTTGCTGTTTCTGGATATTAAGCTTGCATAAACCTGGCACCTAAAACAGTTTTACATTGAAATGTGTTTTAATGTTCCTAAAACTGTAATCTCATCTACTATTTAAGTTGAGATTTTCTTGTAAGCAGTGCACATCTAAACACGTGCATTCTTGCAGGTGGATCAGGACACAGACAGCCCACATATAGTTTTTGCTCTCGGACACATTAGCAGATCTATAATAAGCACAAGCAATAACTTAAAAGGGAGATTTCGCAGCCAGGAGCAAGATAATAGTTTGAGTTCCATCCTGTCTTTCATCAGGTTTGACTTTAGCAACGTAAGCTAAGAAACCGTTCCAATGGAAATAGTAGCTGATGTGTGTTATCTCTGATATGAGCCATGGGCTGCGGTGAATAATTCATTCTCACTGCTCAAAATGACACTCTCTATTTGCGTGTGTAATCTGTGTTCCTTCACTGCTTGTCAGCCCTCCTCCTAAACTTGGCTGCGGGCTGTACAATAATCCTTTATATGTACTTCAATCACCGGCTGCTAAGTGGTATACTTCATGAAGCTTTATACAAGGACGCCATTCCTTAGAACTAACATCATACATCCAAAAGCCTATTTTACTCTTTGCTTAAAATCTCTGCAGTTTTAGCCAGATCTTTGTAAATCATTGTGGCAAACGCAGAAATGGGGGGCAGAGATCATCAAGGATGCCACTGTAAGCCTTCAGCAAATTTACTGTGGACTCTATAATGTATGGTTTTGTTGCCTTTATGACACTTCTTGAATTTGTGTGCTATTTATTAAAAAAAATTGTCACATTTTAAAAGATAATGCGAGAACGTGTTTAAAACTCCTGTAAAAGCCAATAAGTCTCACCTTCAACAGACGAGTCTTAATGTATTGTTCTTCCCAATGCTTTTTTAATCTTTATTATTTTTTTCGAAGGCATGGCAGCTACTAAGTGCTCCTTTCGTGATTGGTGTTACCTCCAGTGGTGGGGCACACCTTTGTTGTTTTTTGGTCCCCTCACACACCAACAGGCCCCTTGGTGTCATGCTTCATCATCGGGGTCATCGTGCCCATCTACGGGGTACGGCGGCTGCAACCTACAAATATGCGGGAGCACTTTAATGACTATGTGTGGTGTGGAGGAGGTGTTTTATGTGAGTGCAATCAACGGAACCACTGGGGGATCGGACAGGAGACACAACTTCCAGGACATCGTTGCAAAAAGCACGAGGGACCCCTACGACAGGCTCATGGGGCCATTCTACCCCTACAAAAAAATTGTCTAAAAAAAGCGTTGTTTTGCTAGGTACACTGAATTACCAGCACTTAGATCTCACTTTTGTATAGAATAGCATATTACAAAGCTAGAGAAGCGTGAGTAGGGTGGGGATTTGTGTACCCCAGTCCTGAAGAAGGGTTTTATAACCGAAACATGTTGACACACACAAGAGGAGGTAACGCACATTGTTTCACGTACTAAACCTCCCAAACTTTGTTTTTAATAGTACCAGCCCGGGGGCATAATTAAAGTTTTTTGCAACCCCACGAGCCAGGTTCCTTTTTAAATTTCACTCACTTAGAAAACCCCACCACGCACTCACATAAAACACCTCCTCCACACCACACATAGTCATAAAGTGCTCCCGCGTATCTGTAGGTTGCAGCACGCCATACCCCGTAGAGGGGCACAATGACCCCGATGATGAAGCATGACACCAAGGGGCCTGTTGGTGTGTGAGGGCACCCAAAAACAACAAAGGTGTTCCCCACCACTGGAGGTAACACCAATCACCAAAGGAGTGGATTCCTTTTGTTTATTTGTATCAGCCCAGGGAGGAAAAGCTACAAAAACATGGTTCATTTTGCAATTACAAGCAAGGGGATTTTACGACTGAAGGTCTCTCTCTCTCACACACACACACACACGCACACACACACACACACACACACGCACACACAAACACACCAAGCATTGTAGGGCAGCAGCATGCCAAGCTTCTTGCACACATCCGAATGAAAGCAGTGGGACAATGGCACACCTGTAGCCCTACTCATGTCTTTCTGCAACTCTGCCATTAGCCAGCCACCGCCTCGCTCTCCCACCTATTGTGGGTTTCAAGAGTGCTTTCCATGTCCACCACTGTCATAAAGGATTTGTGTTACATGCTGTGTGAAATCCTGTTATTTTCATAAAGGAATGAGTTGTAAGTGCATATGTTTAGATGTTAGTGGTCAGATGTATTTAGGGATATGGGATCAGATATGAGTGTTCAGGTGTGGTTATATGTAAGATATCATGTGCTAGGGGTAAGATGTGGTTAAGTGCAGTGGGTCAGATGTGGTTAGGTAAGGGGTTCAGGTACAGTTGTATATGATGACCCAGGCGCTTTATACACAGTAGGTCTTCGAAATCACTGTTGCCTAAAATGCCAGATCTGGTGCGGAGATAACATGGGGGTCAACTAGCAACTGTGTTTGGAATGAGACACTCTTAAGCAAAGGGAGTTGTCTGCAAGGGTGAGATACTTCTGGGTGCTGGAGTGAGAAAGTGACGGGTATTTGACTAATCTCATATTCATGGTGTTGTTTACAGGGACATGACGTTATTAGCTGAGACCTTTTAAGACATGGACAAAGAGGGCTCTGAGCCTGGGCCCCAAACAATTCAAGGGTCCCTCACATCTAAGCTTTTGGGACAGTGCCAGACTATCTATAGTTTGAAAAAATATATGTTTTAGTTTTTCTGAGACAGCGTAAGCTGTCTTGTCAGCTCGCCCCTGACTGAGAGATAAAGGGGGGTAAAGAAAAATACCTCCTTGATCTGGTTAGATTCAGCATGCACTGGCATTTTTTTATGTGCTCCCTCTGTCATTTGAACCGGATGCTGGGCTAGTGCGATCACCACCTAGTGCCGACTGACTCAAAGACCTTGTGCCTCATGGATTAGGGACTAAAGTGCAATAAACAAAAAAGCACCCTCCAAATGTAGAGGTCCAAATGTTGAAACAACAGCCCATTGCACCATATGCTGCTGGCTTGTTCTGGCCACTAGTCATTCTGCTTCTTTCGTGCTGAGAGGCACTGTTTGTTCCAAGGTTGGGGCCAGATCTAGGCTAGGTAAGGAAGAGGATTGCCAATGATCCGACCATAATCGCTGAAGGTGTGTGAATGAGCCTGAAATGGATAATACATTCAAAGTTGTTGGAGAGATCCCCAAGTCATGTTTTGGCCAGGGCCCCCAAAATCTCTAAGTTGTCCCTGGTTATTAGTTACTGGGTCGTGTTAGAGACTGAAAATCCTGTTAAGTACAGAGAAAAAAATCCTCTCATGCACACGGGTGAAAATCTGTTAGGTACAGTGCAAATATTAAACACATTGATAAGATTCACTAAGGGTCAGGATCTTAATATGCAAAATAAAGCGTTGATCCGTTAAATGTGATGCTGTTTGGTCGAGTGGGAGAAGCTGTTGGGTGCACACATGACACCATGTTAACTATAGTTGTGAAATGTGAAATGCAGTTAGGTTTATTATACTCCTTAATTACAAATGGTCACTGTCCTGGGCCTCTGACAGGGTATACTGTCAGAAATGCTGCTGTTATTCGGCTAATATAGCACTTATGTTTATAGACTTACCAATGCTTCAGGATTTCTGGGTTAGATTTCTTCAACACATAACAGCATATTTGCAGTCTGATTTCGACTTAATCAATAAGGAAATCATGCTGGGGTACAAATAAGGTCTTGATTTCGGCCCTGGTCACTGGTTTCCATCATAATTGTTACTGCCCGATTATGTATTGCTAGGGTCTGGATAAGCTCCTCAAGTTATCGATTGATGGGCTCTTCTATGCCCAACCTATGAATGTGAACTTGCAGTAGCCAAGGCAAGAGATCTCCGAGCTATCAAGAAAGTCAAAAGAATATTGTCCAGTCTTCAATTGAAGTAGCTAATGAAACTGTTGATCCAGGCCCTGGTTTAAGTATAAGTTAAGATTTTTTCTTACTTTTGTTTCCCATTCTATGTTCCATTGTGTTTCCTGCACTGTCTTACTCACATATGTATGTATTACTCAAACTGTGGTCGAATATATCTGGAAACAGAGGGGCATAAGTACAAGGAGTGCTGCATTAGCTGTACTTTTCCAACGGTTTTGAGGCAAGATTTTAATCACCTTATTTACGAACAGTTTCCCGGCAAAAACATCCATTATAAAGATCGCTACTTCTGTTAGCTATAATGACATGCAAGGGAGGCATACCCGTGCAAAAACAGCAGCAAACCCACTTAGCAATATTTACAAGGAGATTCCTTAATTCTGGCGGACCAAAAAACATGCCTCTGACTGCATTTACAGGCAGTTCCTTAAGACCAGAAAATAGCTGGTCTTAGAAATTGAGATAACCTTTGGAGCCTCATGACAGCTGGTTTTGTCGCTGGACGACTCTGCAAGCAATGTTTCTGCGCTGCCCTGTGACAAAACTACAGGGCAGTACTGTGCACCATCAATAAGAGTGTGCATTCCTGGGCCTCCCTCAAGAAAATTTCTGCAGCGCTGCGACAAGACAGCGTTACAACACTTTTCACTACTCCCTTCTTGCGACACCACGGATGCATTGTATTACTGGACACAGCGCTCCATGACGCAAGTAATGACAGATACGTTTGGAATCCTGACGTATCTGTCTGCTCTAAAGTCATCCATTGCTGCAGTCACGTCACAAGCATGACGCAACTCCAGCAATGCATGGTGCCATCCTATCCCTGTGGCACTGTGTCACCCTTACGCCTGCCATCATGAGCGTGTAAGGTACTGATGCAGTGCTGTTATTGAGGGTTGCCCGGGTGTCGGTGCAGTTGGAGATCCATCGGTGGCGGTTGCGGGCTGCGGAGTCATCGTCGGTAAGCGTTGGTGGAGTGGTGGTGCTGAGGGAGTTAACGAGATGTTCTTCGGTGGCCTTGATCTAGCTGCGAGGGGGTTCGATGATGGCAGTTGTGTACGGTGGACATGGTGAAGCAGTGATGTATACAATGATGATCAGTCCAGGAGAGTCCTGTGGTGTGGCTGTAGCTGATGGTCCCAATGGCGAAGGAGATGTACCCAACCGTGTGTCCTGCTATGTGGCTTGCTGCGGTGACTAGCTGCTTGAGTCTGATGTTGTGGAGCTACCCCAGGAGGGGTTAGTGTTCTGGTCACTGAGGTTGTCCAGGTGGAACTTGAGTTCGCTGAGTAGGATGTCGTTGGTGGATGGGAGAGCCTGGTGTGCAATGAGGGCTACAATGGTATTGGAGAATGGGTGTCCATGGCCCGGGGGGGCCTGCAGATGAGGGTGCTTTAGAGGAAGGGGTTGGGGTTGGTCCGGATCTGGAAGTTGAGATGTTCCATGGTCATCGTTTGGTGCGTGGTCAGTCAGAGTGTGCAACTGTAGGTGATGGCAATGCCTCCTACTGGATGGTCAGAGCTGTCCTTGCGGGTGATTTAGTGTTCATCAGTGATAGCAATTGCAATGTCCGGACTGGAGCAGATGTTGGTCCTGGCAGGCGATGTTGCGTACAGGGTTGATGACGAGGTGGGTGCTGGTGCAGTATGGTTGGAGTGTCCAACAGGAAGGGTCGTTAGTGCAAAGTGCAGTCCAGGGGCAGACGGACACAGACAGGCTTGCCTATGGCTTGCCTTTGGCATGGGAGACGTCCATTACAACGCAGGCATTACATCGTAATGCCTTTAGAACTATGGGTGGGCGGAATTTGCGTAATCGCGCTACGCAAATCTCCGCAAAACGGTAAAAAAAACCTCCTCGAACACACAGAAATTCTGCAAACACGTGGAATTGCTTGTTCGCAATGCTTTTTTACTGTTCGCAATCGCTGTTTGCGTGTTTAGGGCAAAATATATCCCGAACACGCATGTGAGAACGCGAACAAGCAAATAATTTTGCGAAGTCGCGGAATGCAGAACTTTGGGCAACTTCGCGTTACCCAAATTCCGCAAATTCGGTGAGCGGAACGGAATTTACCACCCAGGCCTATTTAGAACACAAATCCAACAACAAGAATTAGAGACAGAGGGAAGGTGCACTGCATGGACAAATCAAGAAGATATAGGTTCTTTGAATATTCTTCTTTTTTATTGAGTTTCTTTGAAAACAAACAGCGGCACACAGCCAACGAGTTTCGTTCCCCCGTGCCACGGGAACTTCATCAGGGCTGCAAGTAATTTATAAAAAGCTAACATGAATAAACACATATATACATACAAACATCACAATAAATACATAAATATGCAAAAGGCCGAAAATAGATAAGTGAGGTACAATATCGAACAAGATGACCCAATACAACAAACAACTACATTATTAATTACACACATAAAAAATAAAAAATAAAACATATATACAATCACACATATAAAAAGCCCAATATTTGATATCCCAGCAGTACATTAAACAAAAAATAGCAAACATCATTGGGCCACACGACCCAAAGCAGATACCGTTCAAGGGCAGACAGAAAACAAAATTACAATGAAATAAACCACGTTTCCGGGTAGTATACAAATCCTATTGTGTTAAAAGCAGTACGTTCACAAAAAAGGCATAGTTAAAATATTTTGGTGGGAACATGTGAGTATAGAACAAGGAGAAGAGAGGGGAAGAAGAAATTGATTGGGAAAAAGGAGAGGGCACGGGGGTGAGAAAAACGAAAAATGAAGACGAGAGGTTAAGAAAAAGAAAAAAAAAAGACAGAGAAAAAGAAAAGAGAAGCAAAGAAGAGCAGAAAGCAAAGAGGAGCATACGGACAAGATCAAGTAATGACGCAAGGAAACATAAAATATATGAAAACATACATGACAACAGCTTAACTCAACTGTGCAGGGAGGTCATCATGGTGAGAAAAGAAGGACAATACCCCCAACCTCATATCCAGTGAAGAGCCAAGCGAAAACATGTCCCAAAACGAATAGCTTTCTGTCAACACAAAATGCTGCAAGAATCAGCCTCACCTAATAGGTTATAGCAGGGGCTTCCAGTGTCGAACCTAAGTACACAGTGCATCCAAAAGTAAAGGTCCAGTGAGTGTCGCACCGGAAGAGCATAGATTATCCTAATGACCAAATTGTAAAACAAGGGAGTGGTGAACAAACATCAGAGAAACTCCTTGTCTAACGCTAAATCATGGGTAATGGAACAGTTACGAATAAGTTCAAGCAATTTTTGGCAGAAAGGGTAACAGAGAAATTTAAGAAAGGCTGATAAATATGGGCAAAACACTAGTAACACGTAAAACATCTCGCTGTGGTGAGCTCACCTAATAGGTAAAGGAAAATGTTTTAGGAAGTAGAACTGAGCGAGGTCGGTGATTCCAAAGGTTTTCACGTAAGTACTGAAAATGCAAGCACCACAATTGAGTCATGGGAATAAGATGCGAATAAGCAAACTAATGTGAAGTAACAACTATCCACTAGTAAAAAATGAATGAAAACAATAGTGGCCTTCCTCTCAGTGATACAGACTAGCCCTCAAGCGAAATAAATGATGAGGCCATCCGGAAAGAAATTGATTAAATAGACAATATACACATGCAGATGACCAGTTGCTAACCCTTCATAGAGTCCTTAATAAACGGGGATTCTCACCTAAATAAGACCACTTCTCAGGGATTCCATATGTTGGAAATTGACAGGAAATAGATATATTCTTGTCACACCCAAGTATTGGGTAAAATAAGAAAAAAAGAAATCATAACATTTCAACTTTCTCTCTTCATTCTTCAATTTGGAGAGATAATAATAACCCACCCGGGTAAGATGACCTGAAATGGTGTATTGAAGTCATATTAAAATCATAATAGAGACGAGGAGACATGCAATAACACTTGATACCAGGACAACTTATTCTTAGGTCAGTGAGAGAGCATAACTCAAAAGGGACTAAGTCCTGAGACGCAGAAGCGTTCCTGGTGGTCAAACAGTGAGCCGAACAAACGAAGTGGTTTGTAAAGTACACAAAAAGAAAAAAGATTAGACATCTAGGTCAACGGGCATTGGCCCCAAAAATGCATAGTTGGCCTTACCGACGGACAGTAGTAACAGAAGGTGTAGGTCCCAACTGCTTAAAAGTACGTTCTCCGTATGTTAACCGGTCTAGAAAATAGAAATAGACAGCAAAGAAAAAGGCTGCAGTCTTACATGGATATCACATAAGTGTGCCATCACACCACTATGTTTAGCAACATTCCCGAGACCAGAACAGGTAACCAGGTACCTAGGTGACCTGTCGGCCGTTTGACTAAACGCAAGGAGTATGTACAAATCATGGAAGCCACCCCCTAGGCATGCTGTTCAACGCCAATACTTCAAAATGCTACCTCCCACCTAGGCGTTAGCAAGAAAAAAGAGCCCCACTGTAACACAAAGCCTAGAGAAGTATAATAGAAGCGGAAGCATTGCGAAAGTAATAACCCCCCAAGTGCAAAGTCTGATTAAATTAAACAGCAAAGGGGAAAACGCCTTCTCCCGGTATGAATGAATCGAAAATGCGAAATATCCCCGAAATCCCAACACGGCTTACCAGGGCTTCCGTGATACGAAGCTAATGGGCATAGTGGCGCGAACTTCCATCGACGCTGCAAGGACATCGCCATGTACTTCATACTAAATACAGGAAGCGTGCGTGTTTCCACGCCCTGGGTAATAGACACAGACAACAGACTGACTCTCTGTATGCGGCTCAATAGTCAAACAGTTCCATTCACCCACAGAGAACAGACTAAATGAGAGTCAGACCCGGCTGGGTCTGAAAATAAATCGGAAGAAGGAAAAAGGTCACCGTCATGAACTGAAATCATAAAATGACGGCGGTATTAATTAAAACAGGGAAGATGAAAGTGCCCACATATTTATGAAGGGGGCGTCGAGAGATGAACATAGGCCTATGTAGATGCACATGACCCAATAGGCATATTGTAGCGTCAAACCTAAAATAAACAATCTGAAATAGCGTCATGAACCAGATAACCAGAACGTTTTCCAGTCTCAAGGCGGGTCAGGAAAAAAACGTAACTACCACAAGGGGGAATTGGCAAGATAAATGATGATATAGGCCTGACAGAAAAAGAAGTATAAGTCAAATGGGTGTAATAGCGGCGGCCATATTGAAAAGATGTAATATTAAGCCAAGAACCAGTCAGTAAACAAGGAAATAGATAGTTGCTATTAACTATATGATGGCGAAAGAGTGAAAGGCTGTCTATCGAAATATAGACTAGACCCTAACAAGCTGGGGGTGGCCAGATGAATCGAACATAGTCATGACAGGAAAACAGGTATTAGCCAAATGAGTGTAACAGTGGCGGCCATTTTGAAGAGATGTAATTTCAAGCCTTGAGCCGGTCAGTAAACAAGGAAATAGATAATCGCTATTGACTATAAGATCCGTATGATGTAAAACTTGCTAAAAGTTTAACAGCCCAGTAGCAAGCATTGTAAGGAGCCAAAAGAAGGGTGTATTACACTCAAAATTCAGCAGGAACAAGGTCATTTCAAGAGAAACACAAGATGTGGTTGGAAATACAACTAGTGGCTAAATCTTAGAATACATTTATAGAAGGTCCAGAAGTGCAAAGAGGTTAAGACATGAGTTTGTGAACATTTAATGAACAAAGAGGGAGGGTTACAATGTTCCAACTCACATAATCAATACATGTTGGAAATCAGTTTCATCATTTTAATCATTATCACGACTGCCTAGATAGCAAAATACCTTAATGATGTTTTATACAAGAAAATAGTGCAGTTCATTATCCGTATTGTGGCCCATCTGAGTTGCCTTAAGGCGGCAAATCCATCTGGCCTCCCTTTGTCTGACTTCCAATTCACGGTTGCCACCCCTGATCCCAGGGGATACATGATCAATGGCATGATACCAAAAGGAGGTGTCATCCGAATGGCATTGCATGTAATGTAAGGTTATAGGGTACCGTCCATCACAATTGATGATGGTCCTACGGTGTTCTTGAATATGAATTTTTAAGGGTCGTACTGTACTCCCAACATAAATCATATTACATTTGCAACCCAAGATGTAGACCACGTGTGTGGTATTACAGTTAATGAAATCTGCGATCTTATACTTCCTGTTGGTGTTATAGAAAAATTCGGTACATTTGTTCCTACCAAATGGGTAAACGTTACAAGTGCCACAAGTAAAAAAAAACATTGGTCTGGCGGGTAGCCAAGTGGTTTTGGAAGTTTTGGCATAACTTGAACATAGGACATTACGAAGAGAACGCCCTCTGCGGTAAGTAACAGCAGGGTTCATGGGAAGTTGATCCCAAAGATTCGGGATGTCCTTTAGCAAGTGCCAATTCTTTTTGAGGGCCCTATAGACTGAATTGCTGTTGGTGTTATATTGAGTGACGAATCTAACTTTGTTGTTTTGTTTTTCAGTCCCCCGTTTAGCTCTAGTCTTGAATGTATCCTACCTTTTAAGTGTAGAAGCCTTCCCAATAGCCTTGTCCACCACATCGGTCTTATAACAACGTTTCAGGAATCTTTTTCTTGGTTCCAACACGTTACGGTTATATGTGCTGTCTTCACTGCAGTTCCTTCTCAAATACGTCATCTCGCCATATGGTATGTTGTTAACAACTGCTCTTGAGTGTGCACTATCTGCATGCAAAACTGCATTGCATGCAGTCTCCTTTCTATATAGGGTGCTCTGGATGGTGCCATCTTCGACATAGAAATGGATATCAAGGAAATTGATCAAATTTTTACCACTGGTCATAGTAAACTTGACATTGAATGTGTTTGCATTCAAATAAGCATGGTATTAGAAAAGTTGGTCCATAATGCCTGACCATAGAACAATAATGTCATTGATGTACCTCCCCCAGAATACAACATGTTCAGTCAAGGGGGAGGCACATCTGTTCCAGGCATATTCTCGTTTGAACTACAAATCCAACAACGCAGGTGCCTTTACATCGCATTCCATTATCACCCATTGTGAGGTCAGTAATGGGGTATTTTTAATTTTTAGGGTGGGTATGGGTTTCGGGTGTCGGAGATTAAATGTGGGGTGTATTATGGGCAACATTTTAAATTTGGGCTGCGTTTTGGGGTCAATCATGAAAATTGGGGTGTGCATTTGGGTCAAATAGGAAACTTGGGAGGTGCATTTGGGTCAGATATGATTATTAGGGTGTGTTTTGGGGTCTAGAAGATGAGGTTTAGGGTTCAGGGTGTGCTTTGGGGTGCAAGGGTCAGTTTTAGGGTTGCAGCCATTGAAGTGGGAATAGTAATGTTTACATCTTTGTAATCCAACACCTTCCCTACTGTTGCAATATGCCTAGTATTAGTATGCATTGTAATGGAATGCGAAATAATGGTATGCGTCGTAACTCCATATATACCTTTGGCACACCAGTGGTACGCTCGCTGTGCATGGCCGCACAGCAGCCGCTATTGAGAAGTGCTGCGGGGGACAGGACAGCTGGGAGGTGGGAAACACCAGAAAGAACACTGGATGGGGGGTTGACGCGGGGGTGTATTTGTGAGTGGGTGTTGTAAATATTTAAATGAGAGAAATCTTACCTCGAGGCCGGGTCCTGTGTCTTCGTTGCTCATGCTCTCTTGAGGAAACAGGAAGTAGGCAGCCAGGCTGCCTCCCTTAAGCCAATCACAACGCTGCAGTGCAGCATTTGGGTTGGTCATTGGTGCCGGGACGAGGAGTTCAGCATGAGAGGACCAATCAAACAGTTACTGTGCACTTGAGTGGGCATGCCATTCCGCCCCTGCCCTGCTCCGTGAGTGCAGCAGCCCTAACCGCCCACCCACCCACAAAAGAAACATAGCACAATAACATCAGTAAGTTATCATGTGATGATTGTTCCTCTTCTTGCACTGCACTTTGGGCTGACTAACCTGCGCTTTTTTTCCGCTAATAGGCCTTTCCCTTGGTTTTTGCCGCTAACGCCGGAATTCCTATCGCCATCACGCTAATGTTAGCAGAAGTTTTCACTACTAATCCCTGAAGCTATCGCCATGTAGCGACGTCTTGTACATACATCACTAACAAGGCAATAGTTTTAAGCGGTACACAGTCATAAGAAAACTGATGCTAACTAGCGTTAGTGGTAGTTTTCGCCAGTCCTTGTACATATGCCACAGAGTCTGTGTTTCGGAAATACTTATTCATGTAATTTATGTTTTGTGTTAACTATTTCGGACCACTTATAAAATAAAAAATAAAAATGCAGTTAGCTATGGAGGAGACAGTGTTAGGCATAAGCGTGACACAATATTGGAACAGAGAGTGGCACTGTGTTAGATACATGAGTTAGATAATGGTAGGTATGGGTATAGGCGAGAGTCTGTTAAATACAGGATTCAAATGTTACTAAGTAGGTGCAATACAGTTTTTGGTACTGGTGTTTCTTTGCTGAGTGGAACAAGAAAGCAGGCATTTTACGCAACATTTATTAAAGTTCCTAAATGAATATATTCCAAAACAAGACATTTCTTGAAGTCATTATTATTAGCAAAAACAAACTCGCAGAGAAAAAACAGTGCCGACTTTAAAACAAATTGCATTGAACATGATGTATGGAACTGATCGAACCTCACTCAACCACCTGTTGGAGCCACACTCTTGTCCATTCGTGTCCCTGCAGAAACCAACCGTTCTGTGGCGCACTTGAGGAACATTTCAGCATCCAGAAATTGTACTGATTAAAGGTAACACGGTACAAAGCAACGATACCACCTAGTGCCAGCATGGAAATAGAGGATTGCAACCGAAAAAAGCAACACTTGAAAGTACCCTAACCAAAATACCTGAATCAAATATACACTCATCACCGACCCTACTGTTAAGCCTTGTTGCTGGAAAAAGAGAAAGGCAGCGTTTCTAAGCAGGTCCTCTCCGGGGAGGCCAAACAGCTGCCAGTGCGATGCTACAACCCATTAGCACTTTCAAGTCCCCAAAGGGAAGCATGGAAACTTGCTGTTTTTCAATCATTTTTGGACCCACATCAGAAGTAAATCTGTGTAGCTAGTACTGACGAGTAATAAGGTCAACAATAAACAAACATGCATTGGCAATGCCAATACGTCTGGCTTTAAAAGAATGTTGTATGGTAATTAAGCATGGGCAGAAAATCCGTTCCGCTTGCGGATTTTGTGGATTTTCGGTAAATTCGCAATCCGCGAGATTCGCGAATTTCCCGCAAAATCCGCGAGCAGAACGGATTGGGTCAAAAGTTCAAGCTAACTTTTGTAACTCTTTTAGAATGGTGCCGGCAAGCTGCCAGAGCCATTCTAAAATAGTTACAAAAGTCAGCTTCAACAGGAAGCTCTAATAGATAAAGTAAAGCAGGTGCTGCTCAAATTCAAACTTGGGGTGATTAATGATTGTGTAACTTAATTTGACCTTCAACTCCAGCACCTGCTTTACTTTATCTATTAGTGCTTTCTGTTGAAGCTATTTGCAGCTATTTTAGAATGGTGCTGCTGCTGGGTCCAAACTGGAATGGCACGGAGAGCAAAAAAACGATAGATTTAGGCCCAGATCTCTGTACTGGGGTGAATGTATGACATTGTTCTGCATTCTGTCCATCAATTGTTCTTTTTGCATTTGTCACCCCGAGTGGGACTGGTATGCCCAGACGTGGGTCCTGTGCTCTCCATGCCACTTGAGTCAAGCTATCCTGGCAGATTAGAGCTGAAAGCTCGAAACTGTTTCTAGGATGCTTGTTTCCAGTCCAGGGAGGGCCTGGCCTGGCAGTTCAGGCTGGACTGTTCCCATTGGGCGCAGGGTCTAGACTTTGCATATGGTTGGGTCCACACTGGAATGGCATGGTGAGCATAAAAACTATGGATGGACTATGGATTTAGGCCCAGATCTCTGTACTGGGGTGAATGTATGATATTGTTCTGCATTCTTTCCATCAATGGGCCCGGTGCTCTCCAAGCCACTGGAGTCAAGCTAACCTGACTGATGAAGGCTGAAAGCCTGAAACAGGTCCTAGGATCTGTCCATCAATTGTTCTTTTTGCATAGGACACTGGTATATATTCAAATTTCTGGACACACAAGTGGCAAAACTGGCGGATCTATCTTGTAAAATCTGTGTTACATCTAAGTTTCTTCCTTATATTTTGAATAGCTATAGTCAATATATCAACTATCTTCGTCTTGCTTTATCAGACATTTGCTAACAAGGTGCTTATTTTCTACTTTGCTGCTCCTTGGTTCAAATTGTGGATCCCTATGGTTTTATCGGCTAGTATATTTGTTCTAACTTTGGATGAGAATGCTAAATAGGTAAAAAAAATCTAGGAGTTAAAGTTTCTAGAAAGGAAGTGTTTAACTCCTTCAAATCTCATGTGTTATATCTGCATTCCAGGTATTCCTTAACATACTCCAAGTGCACTAAAACCCTGATGGCAGAACTGTACATGCATAAACATTAAAGATGTTTCACTGGACAGCCAAATGATCCTCATCCTGTATCAAAAGTGACCACACAACTGCATTTTTCCTTTCTGGTCCTATTATTGGGATCCTATTCTGTGCTTCAGTTATAATGCATGGGGAAGTGTCTATTGCATCTCTCAACAACTGCCAACAGCACACCTAACTATGCTTCACCATTTCTCGGTTCATAGTGCTTTAGACTGTTGTGGCAGAAAAAGGTCATGTGTTCCATATAGTTTGCTTTTTTCCCTACCTATTGTAGCACCCAGATTCTCCTACTTATGGAGTCATTCAGAGTTTTGTGGAGTGGAAGCTCCATTATAAATTGCTGGTGATTCTGCCTGACCAATCATGTATTTCCCTACTCTATTTAGATGTTGTGCAAGTGCTGCGTTTCATTGGCAGGGCCTTCAATAGTGCTACTAGTCAAACCTTCACCTCTGCTGACCGGCATTAATTTTCCCTGCATGGGACTGCATTGTGCCATATGACATTCTCAAGTAGGGAAAGTTCATAAAGTCCCCACGTGCAGGGAGAAAGCTCCCTGTACATTAGGGCACCTTTTATTGCCAAGCTCCGGGAGTTTGTTTCTTGAAAACAGAAAAACTTGCAAACTGGATGCAACAAACTGCTGCGTGCACACTAGGCAAAGTTCAGTTCCTCTAGCGGAACTGCCATGCTGGTGGTTCAGTTGAAGTGGAAGAGACACCAGGATTGGTAGCACTAGGTAGGAGTAAAATATATAACAGTACTCATATGCGAGCATATCATCTGTGTAAAAGCAAAAAGAGTGGAATTTTTCATTTTCTTGACCATTCTCATGATGCTCAATACTTCGCTTTATTTCCTTCTATTAATAATTGCAGCACACATATTTTGCACAAGAATCACATTACTTCAATAAATATTGAAACGCTGCGTTGTATATTTCTTGTGGATCTCTTTGGTTATGCATGAGCTACCAAACAAAAGGGTTCTAGATCTGTTTCCACCACTTCTTCGGGGAGTCAGCGTTGTCATGTTCTGAGGTTGCACATTACACCTGTTACTCTGCCAGGTTATGGGTACAGACGGTGCACTGTGAGCTAGCAGGATTTCAGCCAACTTAGCCTAATAGTGTGCGTGGACACAGTCTTGCACAGTTTTGATGTTTATCCTGTCCAACAAGCGCACAGCTTTACTGAGAAAGTATGAACTGCACGACACGTCACCACCAATGTTCTAGCTTGGATTCTCATATAATTGATCACCAGAGTAGTTTTCTTTGGTGTACCCAAAGCCTCTAACACCATCAATCTGGAGTCGTCCGTGGTGTAAGGGAAAAATTCTCCTGAGCTGAGTAGGGAACCCCTATTTATTGGCTGTAGGTTTTTCAAGCATGAACCTTTAAAAAGGATCACCCCCACAGAGATACCCTCTCTGAATTCCACATATTCAAATGGCTAATGCAGTACCAGTTAACATACCGGTAAACTGCAGACACACAGTCACACAGATGTTACATTAATAGGGGCTTCCCCTTAAAGGAGGAGACATAACCTTTGTGGTAGAGGCTCATGAAGCATACAGGACAGAGGCATTTTATTCATGGGTCACGTTCCCAACAGTAAATGCACCATCAAGCACTTTTAAACCAGAAAAGGAGTAGTATATGGATTCTTCGCAGGAGCTTCAGAAGAGCAAACTTTGGAGTCACTGTTAAACCACCAAGAAATATTACATGTTATGGAGTCTAATAAAAGCAACAGAGGAGTAACTCAGGAGATACAATACAGCAACCTATTGAAGGCACTAACAAATCAGCAAATGGTATTATATGGACTCGTCTAGGAGTGACAGAGGAGTAAGAGAATAGCAACAGATTGGAAGCACCGCTAAACCACTATGGAGTATTAAATGGAGAGTACCCAGAAGCAGCAGAAGAGAAACCTATTGGAGGCACTGTTGAGCCATGAAGAAGTATTATATTGATTTTGCCCAAGAGTGTCAGATGAATAAAAGAAAAGCAACCCATTGTAGAAACTCTTATACCACCGAGGAGAATTCCAAGTAGCAACAGACAAGCAACCCAATGGAGACTCTTTTAAACCACCAAGGGGTATTATACGTAGTCCACCGAGGAGCATGATAGAAGCAACAGAAAAGCAAACTATTGGAGGTAGAAGCAAAAGAAAAGCAAACCATTGGAGGCACTGTTAATCCACCAGGGGATCTTAATTAGTCTCTGCCAGGGAGTGACAGAGAAGCAACACATTAGAGACACTGTTAACCCAACAAAGAAGTTAAGGGACTCATTATGAAGGCAGACGGACTTAAGTTCGTCCGCCATCATCTCGGAATTGGGACTGGCTGCCCACGAGGTGGCCTACCCACACTCCGAATTACAATGTGACTGCCACCATTCTGGGGATGGAGGGTGGTCTGCCAGGCAGTCACAATGCTTCCAACCATCAGGACTGTGTCGGTTCGTCTTTCTGACTGCCATCAAACTGCCAGTCATCGTAATTTGGTGGGCAATAATTCAGTCGCCAATGGGGGGAAGACTGCCACCGGCAAGCTGGTGGTCTACCCGCCATCGTAATCAGGCCCTAAGTATGGTGCTTAGCCAGGATTGAGTGAGAAGGGATTGAAGGAGGCACAACAGAAAGGAATACAGAGGGGCTCTGATTTAAGGCCTTATCAATACCAGCAGGCCCAAACTGTGATCACACCTTTGGAAGATGTCCTCACCCTTTACTTTGAAAACTCTTAATCCAAAGACACCTGGTTGATGGGATACTCAGGGGAAAGTGAACAAAAGATCTAGGGGCACATGTATCTAGCATTTTTGTCTTCGCAAACGGGTCGATTCGCATAATGTTAATGAGGTAGAGCGATTGCGCACCCCCTAGGAATCGCTATCTGAAAATCTTTGAGTTTCACATATTGTAAATAGCGATATCCTAATTGCGATTAACAGGAATTTACAATTAGGTATTCACAATTTACAGTTTTGATGCATGTAGCCCCTAGAACCTTGTCATTAAAATATAATCAGGTGGGACAACATAACCATTCCCCACATATTATGGGAGGCCCATCTTAGAACACTGCAACACCCTTTAGCCAACCAACAGTGGCTTTTTTTCTGTAACATGTTACAGACCTACCTCTTGGAAGAAAATGTAGCGACGGAAATACACAATTTATAATCCCATTAGTTAAAAATAATTCAAAATAAAATATATTTCATTCAAACAAAATCCAACAATTTCACTCAGCCAGGCGGTTCCACACAAAAAGTAAATGCCTCGCTAGTCTTTTAATACTTAAAATAGCTCAGTCCATGCAAGGAGATGTTGTCGTAGCAGAAATGTATGAAGCCCAGTCAATTCCACGGACTCGATAATTCTCGCTCCGGTGCCTACTCAACTCACGGGTTCACACTCTGCGACTCTGGGCAATAGCTTGCTTAATCTCCACTACGGCCCCTCGCGGCGGGATGCCTGGCTTTCACCTTGTGGATACCCTGCTGGAGTTATCTCACAGGGGAATACCAGGACGGGTTCCCAAGGCAAGCGCCTTGATGCCTTCGGGTGATACGTGCGCTATATAAATCGTAATACATTAATAATTACAGAAGAAAAACTAAAAATAATTTCCCTAAAACAAAATTCAACACGTTTCCACAGAAAATTGGATGGGCTCAGCCAGAAAAGGAAAGGCTGACCTGCTCCTTTTAAGAACAAAATCACAGAGACGTGTATATTTATTTAGAGAGCAGGGACCCAGTTTAATTCAAAAGGGCAGCTCCAACGAAACCCTGTGGTGCCACAATACATCCGGTTTTTAGCTCGCAAGCATTTGCTTTAATTAATTGTCTGCATGCTTTCAAGAATGTTTTACTACGTTGTTGTGTGCAAGTCATGCTCTTTGTGAGTACCGAAATTGTGAGTGTTTGCGTCTGTGTATGTATCTGTCTCTGTGCGTTGTGCGTGTTTGTGTATGGCTGAGTGTGAGTGTTGCTTTGGTAATTCTTTTCAATCCACGTGTCAACATGTTTTGCGCTATTTGTCTTTTGAGTGGTTAACTTTCAACCATATAGAATTCGTGCCTTTTCTGCCTTTATGTATTTAATTAAAGCGGTTTTGGAATACACTATTTTTATCAATTCTTCCTTTTTCATCCTCACGTATGTGTGAATGGAGCTGGTTAGCAATATTACTTTCTGGTGTGCCATTTTCATTATCAGACAAGGCAAGGACGATCTTACACTGTATTCTTTAATCCCTTATGGTGTTCCTCACCTATGGCAGCAATCAATACTCACCATCTACAGAGGAAAGGTGAGTAACAGCCATGTGAGCAGTGAATTATTATGCATATCTCTGTGCTGTTTGTCGAGTGCATGCCAGTGTGACAGTGTAATAAGGATGTCCCACTGTGCGTCTTAAAGACGACCTTTTACATTATACATATGTTACAGAAGTCAACGTTGATCACTCTCGTGTGTATGCCTTGGTAGTTGGGCTTGTAGAACATGCATGCATTTGAGAGCATGGTGGGTTTTTCACATCATGCCAGCAGGTGCTGGTCTGACACTCACTGTATACATTTGCCACCCAATAGCATGTTCCCACATTATGACTTCTTGCCATGGATTCAGGTGGGTTAGTTTACCATCACTTGTGACTTGAACTATGATGGCGTGCTCCATCTTTCATTAGCAGAGTACGTTCTGTTTGCTCTTTGGTGGTATTATTTGTAAAAGTGTGAAAATGATACAAGCAGTCTCTGGTTAGTACTCTTTCTGCCCAGATTACAACTTATCAGGGTGATGGTTGAGTCAGTACAATAGATTTTATGCTCATTTCTAATAAGTATTCATGCCTTGTAGATAGTTTTGCGGTAGAACCAAACCCAGCTAGCGATCATAATCCCCTTACTGCATCAATGTATGTTACTGCACAGAAGGGCAGGGGTGATGCTTACCAATTAAAACATAATCGCAATCAGGGTGTTATGTTAAAGTGGAGCACAATAGATCCCTCAAATTTTAAGGAGACCATTATAAAAGCAAATCTAAGTAAAATCATGACATGCTTAGCGTATGACTCCCATCCAGATTCTATTATTCAATGTTTCGAATCTATTTGTGAAGATGTGGCTAAAAATCTAACTAAAACAGTGAGGAGTCGGGATTTACCGGAAATAAGATGGTTTAATGCTAAATGTTAAAAGCGTGCAAAGACTTGAAGAAAGCTTTGCACTCAGTCCCCCGTGATAGGGTTCTGATCAAGATTGTTAGACAAACATACAAAAGCGGGCCGATCAGGAAGAATTTCGTATGCTTCTGGCTACTTCTGCTCCTAAGGAACAGGCCTCCATCTCATGTCAAGCGTCCAACCTTGACAGCTGGCTAGAATTAGCCAGCGATAAGGTTGCCCCCCCTGAAAAAAATTAAAACCAAACGCCCCCACGATGCTCAGCGATGGTTCTCTGAGGAACAAAAAAGGAAAAATTGCCCCTCCGGCAGGCTGAACGCCTTTGGCGGCGTGTGTATACCCCTGAGGAGAAAACTGCTTATGTAACCTTATTAAAACATAATAAAAACTCTATTCTCCAGACCAAAACTGCATATTTTTCCCAAAAAATCATTAATTCATCTTCTAAGTCCAAGGACATTTTTTCTATCGTCAATTAGCTCACACAACCTGACTGGGTACTGGCTAAACCTGTCCCCTCACAGACTCTGTGTGACTCACTGAATGCTTTTTTTATCAATAAAATCATTACTATTAAAAATAAAATCTCTCCTCCTACCCCGTCTGCTGCTCCTACTACCACCTGTAATAACTCTGCTCTGTTGGACCATATTCCCTTGATTTCCAAGGCAGAGTTTTTGACTCTCTTGAATAAAGTAGGTTCCGGCTCTCCGAACGATTGCTGCCCTCCCTATATCCTGAAAGAAGCTTTCCTCGCCTGCCCTGATCCCCCACTTTTACTCCTCAACAACTCTCTAGCTACAGGCATCGTCCCGGACACCTTTAAATGTGCCGCAGTAGTGCCTATCCTGAAACAACCTAATGCTGACCCCTTGGTGATGAGCAATTTTCGTCCCATCTCTCTGCTCCCTTACCTCAGTAAAATCTTAGAGGCTCATGTGACTAATTATCTTAGCTCATTCATTAAGCTTTCCCAATTTTTGGACCCCCAGCAGGCAGGTTTCAGGCCATCACATTCTACTGAATCGGTCATTGTGGCTGTGATGGATGAGCTTAGGAGGGGAGCCGATAATAACATCACCCAGGCACTGGTGCTTTTGGATCTATCGGCGGCCTTTGACACGGTCGATCATGATCTCTTGATCGACTGTGTCAACAATGCTGGCATCCAAGGTTTGGCTCTCAAGTGGATTAGATCTTTTTTACATTGTCGCTCCCAGGCTGTTCACTTGCCCACCTTCTCAGCTACTCCAATGAAACTGACCTGCGGGGTCCCCCAGGGCTCCGCCCTATCGCCTCTTCTATTTAATCTTTACATGCAACCTTTGATCTGCTCTCTACGCAATAGCCCGGTCACCATTTTCAACTACGCTGATGACCTTCAACTAGTTTTTAATCTCGACTCCACCCCTGCATCCATCACCAATTTTCAATCCATCATGCTCTCTATAGGCAAATGGATGTGTCAAAGCCAATTGAAACTTAACCCTGACAAAACAGAGCTTGTTCTAACTGGAGGGCGCCTCAATCCTTGGAACCCCAGTTTTTGGCCATCTTCCTGGGGCTCTCCCCCTCCCCCGCTGACTCTGTGAAGAGTCTTGGGGTTATCATCAGCAAAGATTTATCATTAAAACCTCAAATTAACGCAGTAACTTCCTCATGCTTTTTCCATCTTCAGAGAATCCGGAAAATCTGCAGGTTCCTGACCACTGAGGCCGTCACACTTGTCATCATGGCCCTGGTTACTTCTCGCCTCGACTATGCCAACGTTCTTTACATTGGCATCCCGGCATATCAGCTCCACCAATTACAACTGGTTCAGAACCAAGCAGCGAGACTGATTTTCCATCAACCTAAACATCAACATGTCTCCCCCCTTGTTGAAGAACCTTCATTGGCTCCCGGTGACCAAACGCTGTATTTTCAAACTTGGCTGCACCATCTTTAAGTCACTATCTGGTAAGGGCCCTGCCTTTATCACTTCCAAGATTCATTGGTATGTTCCCTCCCGTAACCTTTGCTCTTTCCACCATAACCTTCTTTCCGTCCCCTCTTCCAAACGGAAAAACATGGGGGCCTTAGGTTCTCATTTCTGGCACCCAGGCTATGGAATCTCTTTTCACATGAACTCAGGTCAACTTCCAGTTATACCCTATTCAGGAAATCCTTGAAAACTCACCTGTTTCTTCAAGCCTATGAATAACAACTGCACACTGTCTCCCATCATCGCCCTTCTGCTCCTAGCGCCATGAAACCGCTTGGTGTCCGTGCGCTGTATAAATAATTTTTACATTACATTACATTACTATTAATCGTACAAAGAACGATTTGAGAAGACTGGCCCGGAAGGACCTTGAAAGAGCTAGCGCTCTCAAGGATTCCAAGAGTTTCTGGGAAGCCATAAATTGTCCTCTTTTCTCCAATGGCACAAGGAGTATGGATTCCACTATAACAGGGAAAGCCTGGGAGTCTCACTTTTTGAGCATTTTTAACCCAAAAGGCGTCTCTTCACAAGAGCAAAAGGGATGAAATAGCCATTAACTTACAAATGGCATGTCAACTTAGTTCAACCCTGTCCTTAAATGAGGTTGAGGATCCCCTAGCAAAGGGCATTTCTGCGAAAGCCCCAGAACCAGATGGGGCGCCCTTGGACTTATTTAAAAGTAATCCTCAACTTTGGGGCCCCCTGATGCTAAATGTTTTTAAGGCAGTTATAGTGGGTCGTATTTCATTATCATGGAGAAATGCATTGATAGTTCCGATATTTAAGACAAGAAATAGGAATGACCCCAAATGCTATAGGCCGATCTCCTTAATTGAAGCAATGTGTGTAGTTATGGGGAGGGTAATCCTTGTACGTTTAAAGTCATAGGCCAAAACCGCTGGACTTATATCGAATACTCAATATGGCTTCAGACTGGGGATGGGAACAAATGAACAGTGCCTCAACTTGTCCATGATCATGGGCACGTACATGAAGGCCAGGAGGGGGTCGGTCCACCTGGCCTTCATGGACTTGTCCAGTGCTTTCAACACAGTGAGCCAGGGGAAGTTATGGACACTGATGGAAAATATGAGTTTTGAAGAACCCCTCCTCACCCTGTTGTGTAGGCTACACGCGTCAACCACTGTAGCTATTCATTTTGGTCCTGGAGGAGAGACGACTAGGCCCATTGCTTCCACTAAGGGGGTACGTCAGGGTTGCATTCTGGCTCCTTTCTTCTTCCTAATCTATACAAATAGATTGGAATCATTCTTGTTAAAATAGCAACTGGACATCCCAAGCATAGAAGGCAAACAGGTCCCATTGCTGTCTTATGTAGACGATACAGTTTTGATGTCCTTAATGACCAATAGCCTCTAAAAATGTTTGAACGTGTTTACCGAATTTGTGATGGAATTGGACTTAAAGGTAAAATTTAGTAAATCATTTATTATGGTATGCGGTCCCAATCAGATTGGGATAATCTAATTGTGGCTAGGAGTCAATACACCAGTAGAATAATAGAGGGGATTTTTAGCTTTGCTGTGAGCTCGGACATAAGCCAGTAGCAGAAATGTTAACTTTATATAAATCGAAATGTCTGTCAGTAGCTACCTTTGGGGCAGGAGTATGGGGCCACCATGAAAGCTCCCAGATTCAGATTTTAAAGAACACATTTTTAAAAAGGTTACTGATGACTTCTAGTAGTTCTTCAACACTTTTCTGTCACTCTGAAGTGGGTCTGGATTATGTAAAATGTAGGATAAATATTGCCCCATTGATTTTATGGGGGGAAATCTGGACCTCTGAGGACTTAATATTCTCAAGGAGTATCCTTAGAGATTGTATGAATCTTGATAATGAAATGTAACTCCCTTGGCTTCGTTATATCAGAGATACTTTTTATAAAATAGGCTTGGAAAATGATTATGATGATCCAGAGGGTATCCCACCGAACATGAAACAGGTTACAAAAAGTGCATTTCATATTGAATTCTATCTCAGGACTGGAGGTGAGGATTATGCCTTCTTTCTTCACTTTATTGGCACATAGCAGCAAGAAGAAATAACACAAGACTACATTTTCCATGATCCAAAGGGAAAGGGTAGTCGAAACAAAACAATGTCATTAACCAATCAGAACCAAGCAATCACTGTCGTCAAGTTCCTCTATAGTCTCTCGCCAGTGTCGTTTCCTTCTCTTTCTTCGCTGCTATGTAGCCAGATAAGTGCCCTTCAATTTTTCTGCTGTGTGCTTTGTCTGGTTCTTGCTGACTTAATGTTTATATCGCTATGTCAGTAATGCAAGCGCTCATTGCACTATATTTATATTTCACCTGCTTGTGCTGGTAGTGATCGGCGGGGGTGCAGTGACTGCTGCCGTTGCCTGACAGGGTTTTCTTTCAGTGCGTTGCCTGTAGTCTATTCTTTGGTTTCATGCGAGGGCGGGCGCGTTTGTTTTCCTTGAGCACCGCCCTGCTTTGAAATTGATCAGCACCTCCCGGCGCATGGCTTTGTTGTTTCTCCCTTTGCCGCGGGGACGGTTTCCCCGTCTCTACGCGGTGTGCTGCTGGCATTGTCTTGACAACCTCCTACCACGGGGCGTCGCCTTTGAAGTCGCTTCGCGTCACCGAAGCCTCTATGGGTCAGGGCTGACGGCACGTGCAACTTCTAACAGGAGCTGGTCTGAGGTGAACGCCTTGCATGGTCTGTAGACAACGGGCTTTTCCCCCATATTGAGCAGGAGTTTAAAGGCCTAGAGCGTAGGGTGGCGGCCCCCTCCCAAGCTCCTTCCACTTCGACCCAAGAGCCCGGTTCTTCCCCACCTGCCAAACGCCCTAGGGAACCGGGTATTGATGTTGATGCCTTTGAACGTTTACAGAAGGCTTTCCTGGACAGTCAACCTCCAGGTTCTTCATCTGTCCCTAAACCTTCGACTCCTGCCCTCCCTCCGGCCCCGCCCCTCCAGAGACCCCGACCCCGCTTCCAGTCCGTCTAGACCATGGCGCCCATCCCGTCCTTCCAAAGATATTCAGACTACCACTCCAGCATCTAATATGCTAGATTCCAATGAGATTGTACATCCCTGATCATCTGAATGGTTCCCTTCGGAGAAGGTAGCCACATATGTCGCAGAACACATACACCGGCCTCTAGAAAAGGAGGCCCGTAACTGCCCTCGGGCAGAGTGTCCCCGTCCCTCCTTGGAGGGAAAGGTTGCGCTCACTCCCAAAATTGACCCAAGAATGTCAACATTCCTGCAAAAATGTATAAGGGACCTGTAACCGGGAGGGGTGGCCCCCGCCCCCTGTAACCCGGAGTGAGCCCGTAAAATGTGACCCCCCCCCCTCTTGTTTCCGCAGGTATCCGAGACCCCAAGTTGGAACCGAGTTGACAGGAAGTACAGCTGTGACGAGGAGGACATGGAACACGGTTCCTTTAACTGGCCTCGAGCAGGTAAAGAGGAGGAGGAGCCAACCATCACCTTAAAAGACGCCCAGCTGCAGGACCAGGTGTGTCTATACACCGGAGGAGCGGTCAGAGCGGATTGGAGTGGAGGCGAGGCGTGGAGCAGAGGAACAGCGTGGAGAGGAGGAGAGGCGTGGAGGAGAGGAGCAGCGTGGAGCGGAGGAGAGGCGTGGAGCAGAGTAGCGGACGGCGGTGTGTCCAGGGACGAGAGCGTGGTAGCAGAGGAGAAGAGGAAGGAGCGAGTCGGGGAGACCACTACATCGGAGGCGAGAGAAGGAACAGAGGTTGGCGTTGCTTCGGAAGCAGGAGCGGCTGCGGAGTCAGGAGTCTCACCTGCCGAGAAGGAGAAGCCTGGAAGCCGACGCCTCGGGTTCCTACGGAGGCCAGCGGGAGTTACAGCGCCAGGAGGACAACGGATACACGAGTCGCCCAGCCACTCCCCTGGAGGGGCATGGCTAACAGAGGTGCGTGAAAGGGTTGCGGGGTGGGTGCGGCACCAGAGATGTGGAGTACCATAACCCTTTAATGTAAAACCCCAATGCACGTCCCTCACTGTCCCGATACCGACCTGAGCACTGAGTGAACCCTCACCCCCTATCCTGACACCGAAGGTTGTACCGTCCACTGTACTTATACCTCCTCTGTTTTTGTCATATCCTTCGGTGGAACCTGGGCCAAGACGTATCCCGAAGAGAGAGGAAGGCCGACGCCTCCACCCTCTTAGCCCTAAACCCCGGCCGACTCCCCAACTGCGCCCAAGCCGCACCTGTACACACCCATGGACCCTTCACTTGCAACTCCTGCAAGTATGACGGCACCAAGACCAACTCCTCATCCATGAACAGAGCTCCGACACTAACCACCTTAAATGCATCCTGCTCAACACCCGCTCGGTCCACAGACACGCCATCGACCTTTGGAATCTACTAGACACCATCTCTCCGGACGTCGCCTTCCTAACAGAAACATGGATGAACGCCTCATCAGCCCCAGACATCACCATTGCCATCCCGGACGGCTACAAGATCATCCATAAGGACCGCACCATACAAACAGGAGGAGGCATCGCTATCGTCCACAAGAATTCCATCCGCATCTCTACCAGCTCAGACGTCAACCTCGCTAGCGCCGAACACCTTCACTTCCAGATCCACACCGACCCCAAGACCACACTCAGAGGCACCCTCCTCTACAGGCCTCCAGGACCCCGTGCACAATTCAGTGAAGACATCACTGACTTTATCACCCCACACGCCCTCCCCTCCGAGGACTACATTCTATTGGGAGACCTCAACTTTCACCTGGAAAAGAGCAACGACAGCAACGCCACCACCCTTCTGGACAATCTCGCCAACCTCGGACTCAAACAACTTGTTAATACCCCCACGCACTACGCAGGACACAAACTCGACCCCATCTTCACCTCCAGCAAACATATCTCCTTCAGTCACACCTCAGTTCTCCATTGGACGGACCACAGCTGCGTTCACTTTTCCTACAAAAAGACCACAACTCACAACCATCCTCAACCTACTCTGCGAAGAAACTGGAACAAAATCACCATTGACCAGATCTCCTCATCGCTTCTTCAAAACCCCCCTGCCCACTCTTCGAACCCCAACCAAGCAGCCATTAACCTCACTCAATGGCTAACCAACAGCGCCGACAACCTAGCACCTTTGAAAAAACGTCAAATCAAACAAGGCAGCAAAAACGCTCCCTGGTTCAACGATGATCTTAAGAAATCCAAGAAACTCTGTCGCTCCCTTGAGAAGGCCTGGAAAAGAGACCCAAACACCAGCACCAGGGACGCCTTCAAAAACGCCACCCGCATACACCACCAACTGATTTGGACTGCCAAGAAAGCCGCATTCAAAGACCGACTAGACAACAACGCCCACAACAGCAAGGAACTATTCAACATCGTCAAAGAATTTACCAACCCCTCAGCCAACTCCAACGACATCACTCCCTCTCAAACCCTTTGCGACTCCCTAGCTTCGTTCTTCCACAACAAAATCGCAGACATCCACAACAGCTTCAACAACCAACCCGGAGACCAACCCACCCAACCTTCTGCCGTACCTTCACCCCCCTTGAACATCCTTTATGACTGGAACCCAATCTCCACTGAGGACACCATCCGCCTGATGAACTCCATCCACTCAGGATCCCCCACAGACCCATGCCCTCACCACATCTTCAACAAAGCAGACTCCATCATTGCACCACACCTCCGAGACGTCATCAACTGCTCCCTCAACTCCGCCACCTTCCCGGAAAGCTGGAAACACGCCGAACTCAGTGCCCTTCTGAAAAAACCCACAGCTGACCCCACCGAACTCAAAAACTACCGCCCCATCTCGCTCCTCCCTTTCCCGGCCAAAGTCATCGAGAAAGCTGTCAACAACCAGCTCGCCGCCTTTCTCGAAACCAACAAATCCCTTGACTCCTCACAGTCCGGATTCAGAGCAAAACACAGCACTGAGACCGCACTCATCGCAGCTACAGACGACATTCGAACCCTATTGGACAATGGAGACACAGTCGCCCTCATCCCTCTTGACCTCTCCGCCGCCTTCGACACAGTCTGCCATAGCACCCTGCTACAACGCCTCAGAAACATCGGAATCCAAGGAAAAGCATTGGAATGGATCACCTCGTTCCTTACCGGAAGAACTCAGAAAGTCCGCCTTCCACCATTCAAATCAGAGGCCACAGAAGTCATTTGCGGCGTGCCACAAGGATCTTCACTCAGCCCCACCCTCTTCAACGTATACATGAGCCCCCTCGCGACCATCGCACGCCAACACAACCTCAACATCATCTCCTACGCTGATGATACTCAACTGATCCTCTCACTCACCAAAGACCCCAACACCGCCAAAACCAACCTACATGAAGGAATGAAAGAAGTAGCCGAGTGGATGAAGCACAGCCGCCTGAAACTGAACTCAGACAAAACAGAAGTCCTTATCTTAGGTACCTCCCCCTCCGCCTGGGATGACTCTTGGTGGCCAGAGGCCCTTGGAAAAGCACCCATCCCGACGGACCACGCAAGGAACCTGGGCGTCATCCTGGACTCCTCACTCTCGATGAACAGACAAGTCAACGCCGTCTCATCATCTTGCTTCAACATTCTTTGCATGCTCAAAAAAACATTTCGCTGGATTCCCACCGAAACTAGAAAAACGGTCACCCACGCACTGGTCACGAGCCGCCTGGACTACGGAAACACCCTTTACGCCGGTACCACCGCAAAACTTCAGAAAAAACTCCAACGCATCCTGAACGCATCAGCCAGACTCATACTAGAGATCCCGCGTAAAGACCACATCTCTAGTCACCTGAAAAACCTCCACTGGCTCCCCGTTAATAAGAGGATAACATTCCGCCTCCTAACCTACGCTCACAAAGCTCTCTATGAACTTGGACCCGAATGCCTCAACACACGACTTTCCTTCTACACCCCCTCCCGCCAGCTACGCTCCTCCAACCAAGCCCTTGCTGCTTTACCTCGCATCAACAAAACCACCATGGGAGGAAGATCCTTCTCCTACCTGGCAGCTAAAACCTGGAACTCACTTCCCACTCACCTTCGCCTCACTCAGAACCACCTAGCATTCAGAAAGCAACTTAAAACTTGGATATTCGACCAGTAATTCCCCACCCTTCTCCAAGCGCCTTGAGACCCTCTGGGTATGTAGCGCGCTATATAAATTATCTGACTTGACTTGACTTGAGTAATCAGCAAGAGTCGGCGGGAAAGAAGCCGCTCTCCTCGACTACTTCACATCAGACAGACCTGTACAGACAGACTGTTTAGCTCAATAAAACCCAGTTTGAACCCTACGAAGACTCGTCTTTTACCTATCCCCATACAGCCCATCACAGTGGTGGAGAATGCGGGCACACCACCCGTCTGCTTAACGAAGATGGATGAAATCCTGCAGAGACTGGCGAAGGGACAGGAAAGGCTGGAATGGGTGATTGAAAAGCAGATACAGTCGGCTGATGCCGAGAGGGAAATAATGAAGGCAGCCGTGACTGCCCATGCCCTGGACCCAGTGATAGCTACAGTAGCCCCAACGTCTGGAACAGTACCACACAGCATTAGAGGGGTATCACTGCAAAAATATATACCAGGAGAGTACCCTGACTCTTTTCTCCTAAATTTCGAAAGAGCTGCAAGGGCGTGTGAGTGGCCTGTAGCCAAGTGGCCCTTCTTTCTTGCCCCCTTGTTGGTTGGGGAAGCCCAGGCCGCCTACCAGGTGGCTAATCCCACGGGCGACACCGCATATGCAGAAATCAAACGAAGAATACTTGATCATCTGGGACTGGACACAGAGGCCTATCGGATCAGGTTTAGGAAGGAGAGAGGTGTCCCCGGTGAAACACCCAAAACATTGTTCGTACGTCTAAAGATGGCGGCCGACAACCGCTCCCCATTATCGGAGTACCCTTCGAACGAGTGGGGATGGACCTCATTGGGCCCCTTCCGAAGACCAGGAAAGGACACCAATATGTTCCAGTGATGGTGGACTACGCCACTAGGTTCCCCGAGGCGTTTTCCCTGTCCTCAACCAGCACTCGACAAGTAGCCGATAAAATGCTGGAACTGTTCTCACGAGTGGGGTTCCCCAAAGAAATCTTGACCGACCAGGTGACCCCGTTCGTGTCTAAGCTGATGAAGGAGGTCTGTCAACTACTCAACATACAACAAATACGAACCGCGGTATACCACCCGCAGACAGACAGTCTCGTAGAGAGATATAACCGAACATTAAAGACCACCCTGAGGAAAATGTTGGAGGTGAACGGGACGGACTGGGATCAAGTGTTGCCCCTAGCTCTTTATGTGATAAGGGGTCAAAAACAGAGCAGTACAGGCTCCTCGTCATTCGAACTGCTTTACGGAAGACAACCGCGATCCCTCCTGGACATGACGAAGGAGGCGTGGGAGAAGGAGACCCCTGAAGAGACCCTGAACACTTTGGAGTATGCCAGAAATCTCAGGTCTAAGCTCGGAAAGATGAGGGGACCTGGCCTATACAAACCTAGAACAAAGTCAGAGGAAGCAGAAAAAGTTCTATGACAAGGGAAAACGATGCAGAAGACTGCAAAAAGGGGACTGGGCTTTGGTGTTGTTACCCTCCTCCTCTCATAAATTTAAGGCAGAGTGGGGAGGGCCTTATCTTGTCCTATCCACTATTGGAAACACTGGTTATAAACTGCAGGTACATCCCAGGAAGACCCAGGTGTACCATATAAACATGCTCAAAATGTGGCTGGGTCCTCCACCTTCAGGAGTACATATGGCAGAGCAAACAACCCCCACAGACAGGAGCACCCTACGACATCTCGTGATCAACGACGAGTTAGTGGCACAGGAGAAGAACGAATTAATGACAAACCTACTTCAGCATTCCCCTGTTTTCTCAGACCAGCCGGGACGGACCTCTTTGACAGAACATCAGATAAGAACTCAACCTGGTATGGTGGTAAAGATCCGACCATATCGCATCCCAGAAGCCAGACGACGAGGGATCCAACAAGAAGTAGACGATATGCTAAAATTGGGAGTGATTCGTCCTTCAAAAAGCCAATGGTCCTGTCATGTTTCACATGTTTGCTTCGTGACGGCTGTCACCGCGGTCACACGGCCAGCCTCGAACTGTTCTTCTTTTAGGTATCAGAGCCGGTCGGGAAACAGAAACTACCACTCCCGGCATGCTAGCACGGGAGAGAGACGGAGCGTCAGGCGTCCTGCACGTGGTGACGTCATTCAGGAAGTAAAGGGAGTCAAGGAATACAGAACGCTGCCAATAATTCTTCATGTGTTTGGCGTGTTTCAAAGAAGTCCGGTAAGACTGTTCCGTGTTCTCCTTGACTTGGTTCCTGTATTTGTCTTACGGGTTTGACGAAGAAGAAGGATTCTTTGTCTTCCCGTGATTGTGGTGTTTAAAGTGCGATATTGGTGTTGGAGCGTGACCCAACATTGGTTCTCAAGGAGAAATCAGACTTGGTTATCAAACCAGCAAAGGGGATTATTTCTTCCCTCGTTATTGACTTTGTTTCTTTTGGCATTTCCCATGATTGGGGACTCTTTACCAATCACAGCGGGCTCTGAGGTTAAGAGTCATAATTTGGTGTGCGATTCATTGGTTTGCAGAGACTAAACGTGTGGGGTGCTTTGTGTTATAGCTGCGAACTTTAGTGGCTATACTCTGCCCTTGGTTTTGAGGCAAAGACCTTCTCATTCTGCACACTGTATTTTCATTCCGGAGAGATGAGAAACCAATATTAATATCAACATTTTCAAAGTTAAGAATTATTAACTCTCGAAGCTGCACAGTTTATTTTCAAGTGTATTCCTGTTTATATTTTATAGGAGAGAAAGAACGGAGGAACTGTCAGTGGGTTTGGTTAAGCAATAAGACTAGATTCCCCGGTGTGTTTCCTAAAATGAGCAAAATCCTCTTCTCAACGTGCAGAATGTATTTCTAATGTTAAAACACAATTCTTCTTTTCTCCTTTCTCCCAGTTATCCAAATTCCGTGTTCCATTCCTAGAACTCTCCTAAATAAAGCCCATCGTATTTTTCTTTACAGGTAGGCAGAGAGTAGATTAGCAACAACATAGATGGAAGGAATGTGATTTTGGTTACGTATGCACAAAACAACATTGTGTTTGAATATCTGTTACTTGTCGTTACAGATCTCCCTCCCCGCTGATCCCTTCCTTTCCTTCCCGGCTTTCTATCTTTCTGTTTTCTTATTTCTCCCTCGTGTGACTATCCCAATAGTCTGTGTACACTACTTTAGACTTTGGGGCCGTCATGAGATGGAGCCCATAACATCATCGGTGTAATCCTGAAGAGTCCTGGACCGAAGCATGACAGAATTATCGGCCCACGGTTATTACTCTTCCCGATTGCATACACGCTATGGCTACCATGGATGATATTTTGGCAGCTTTGGCAGTGGTACAGGCAGAATTAGTGACGTCCAGACAGGAAGCTGTCACTGCAAGGGCTCATACTGCTCAGTTACAAGCACAAGTAGATAGTATGCAGAGAGATTCATATGATACCAGAGGTACGCCAGGTCCATCAACGTCTGTAGTGGTAGAAATACCTTCTCAAATACCTTTGGCTCCTCCCGAGCGGTTTATGGGGGATAATAAGAAAGTACATGTCTTCATGTCCCAAATCCTTTTGCACTTTATGTGCAAACCGAAGATGTTTGCTACCAACCAAGCAAGAGTGGCGTTTCTGATATCATACCTGGGAGGCGAAGCTGCACAATGGGCGGTACCAGTGGTTCGAAGGGACGATCCTCTACTGTATGATTGGGCGGAATTCCGGTGTGAATTCGAAAAGACTTTTGATAGACGAGCTGAAACTTTTTCAGCCGATAAGGATTTACTGAAACTTAAACAAGGGAACTCAGACCTGGTAACATACCTGAATAGTTTCAGAAGACTTGTAGCAGAAACTGATTGGCCTGAAGCAAAAATGTCCGCTGTGTTTTATCATGGCCTTTCCGACGATCTCAAAGACGCTTTGGCCACCATAGATCCCCAACCCAGAACCAGTGCCGCTCTCATCGAACTCACACTCAGGTTGGGTCATAGGATGAAGGACAGAAAAGGGGATTTAAAGAAAAAAGAACGTCCTCTGACTGTGTATGACCGAACAGGGGACAAAACGCCTACGCCTGTAGAAGCTATGGAAGTGGGTGCAGTCAGGGCCTCTTTAACCCTCAGCGAAAAAGACCATCGGAGAAAACAGGGTTTGTGTCTCTACTGCGGGAAAAAGGGGCATTATTTACGTGATTGCCCTGTTAAACCCAAATCGGGGAGGTTTCGTACCGGTCAAGCAGCGGCAGGTACGTCGGAGAATAAGACGGAAAACTCCAAAGCTTGAAGGTAGAAGAAGGGAAACCCTCGAGCGCAATGATCATCCCTTCAACCCATTCCCTGTCGTCAGGAAAGAAGCCATTTGTTCTTGGATATGAAAATTGTAATAGACAATGATGAAAAATCACTCCGTGCTATGATTGATTCAGGAGCCACTGGGTGTTTCATGGATCACAAAGAGGCAGAAAGATTGGGAGTACACCTTATCGCCAAAACACCCCCCGAAACAGTGTATGCTGTGGATGGTAGGGAGTTATCCATGGGCCCTATCCAACACTACACTCCTGATTATGATCTAATTTTTGAGGACGAACATCAAGAGCGTCTCTCTTTTGGTCTCATCGATGCACCTCATTTTGGAACCATATTGGGTCTTCCGTGGTTGAAGAAACATCACCCAGGTATTCATTGGCCTTCTGACACAGTGGTGTTTAATTCGACATATTGCAATGAACATTGTGTACCGGGAAGAAAAGGACCTGCACAAGTCCTAGCATTGAGACACCATGTAGCTACGGCAGCCGAAAAAGAAGTAGAATTACCCTTAGAATACAAGGAATACGAGGAGGTATTTAGTGATAAAAAGGCAGAGGTACTCCCACCACATCGCGATTTTGACTGTCGCATTGACCTGGTACCCGGAGCAACTATACCCAAAGGAAGGGTGTACGCCTTAACTTTGCCTGAAAACGATGTCCTTCGAGAATACTTGGACAAATACCTTGCCTTAGGATTCATACGGCCCTCGCGTTCACCTGCTGCCTCCCCATTGTTCTTTATCCCTAAGGCTAATGGTGAGAAACACTGCTGTATTGATTATAGAGCGTTAAATACCATCACTATAAAAAATCAATATCCCTTGCCATTAATTTCGGTGCTATTGGAACAAGTAAGAGCAGCTCGAATATACACCAAGTTGGATCTCAGGGGTGCCTACCATCTTGTGAGGATTAAGGAAGGTGATGAATGGAAGATGGCCTTCAAGACGCGGTACGGGCTTTATGAGTACCTCGTGATGCCGTTCGAGCTATGTAACGCCCCGGCCGCATTTCAATTTTTTTTTAATGAAGTCCTCAGAGAACAATTGGATCATTACGTTGTGGTCTATGTAGACGACATTTTGATTTATTCGGCGACCACAGAAGAACATGTGATACATGTGAGGAACGTGCTGAAAGCACTACAGGAACATCATTTATACTGCAAAATCACAAAATATGAATTTCATGTCACCACGGTGTAGTTTCTGGGTGTCATGCTCACACCGGACGGTCAGGAGATGGCTGAACGGAAGGTCAAAGCCATCAAAGAATGGCCACAACCCCATACCATCAAAGACATTCAATGTTTATTGGGGTTTGCCAACTTCTACAGGAGGTTTATTAGTAACTTTTCCAATCTGGTTACACCTTTAACTAAACTCACAAGAAAGAACACACCGTTTGTCTGGGACACCGAAGCACAACACTCTTTTGACGGATTAAAAAAGGCCTTTTCTACCGCTCCAGTGCTGGTACATGCCAATCCCAAAGACCCCTTTATAGTGGAGGCTGACGCTTCCGAAGTGGCGATTGGAGCGGTCTTATCCCAGAAGAACAAACAGACAGGGTGTTTTCACCCCATCGCTTTCATGTCACGAAAATTAAGCCCCGCTGAGGTGAATTATACGATTGCGGAGAAGGAGCTGCTGGCCATCAGGGATGCCTTTCGGGAATGGAGACATTGGTTGCTGGGGGCCAAACACCAGGTGATTGTTTATACGGATCATCAGAACCTCCAATTTATGCGAGATGCAAGACATCTTACTCCCAGGCAATTGCGTTGGATGTTATTTTTTGAGGAATACCACTTCTTGGTAACCTACCACCCCGGAGCCCAGAACAAGAAGACCGACGCCCTTACCAGACAAGAACATCCAGTGTTACACGATGTTACCCCATGTCGAGCCATCGTAGAACCGTCCAGAGTCATAGGGGCTGTTCAAACCGAGGACTTTGTGTTGGGAGTCAGAAACGGGGTTAAAACATGTGTTTGGAGAACATGGTTACGGCATCATAGAGAGTGGAAGATGGTTCAAGGAATACCCATGAAGGGATCTCAGGTGTTGGTACCCACGCTGCATCTTAGAAAGACTGTATTCCAGTGGTGTCATGAAGCACCCAGTGCCGGACATATGGGATATGCTAAAACAGTGGAAAAGACCTTGAGGCAGTTTTGGTGGCCTTCAATCAGGCCCGATTTGAAACAATGGATAAAAGAATGTTCCATTTGTGCTCAGATGAAATCCGACAGACAGAGACCCCAAGGTTTATTACAACCACTCCCAACACCAGAGAATCCATGGGACAGCTTTTCAGTAGATTCCATTGTGGGCCTTCCTAAAGACCAGGAGAAAACAGCTATTATTGTCGTAGTGGATTACCTCACAAAAATGGGACATTTTATAGCTTGTAATCAGGTGCTCACAGCAGGTCAACTAGCACACTTACTGATGATCCATGTTGTACGTCTGCATGGTCTCCCCAAGGTCATAGTGTCAGATAGGGGGGCCCAGTTCACGGCTAACTTTTGGAAAGCTTGGTGTTCCGATTTAAAGATCAATTCATCCTTGTCTACTAGCTTTCACCCGCAAACAGATGGACAAACGGAGAGGGTGAACCAAACACTCAAACAATATCTTCGATGTTATGTCCAAAGTAACAAGAGGTCTTGGGTGGATTGGTTGTGGGTGGCAGAGGTAGCCTACAACAGCGCTCAGCATTCTTCCACCAAACATACACCTTTCTTTTGTTCATATGGTCATCACCCTAGGTTCACGCCGTTAATGCTCCCAGGCGCTGTCTATAAGTCACCATTAGCACAAGAAAGATTGTCACGTGTCCGCAGAATTCTTCTTGCCACACGGAACAATCTGACCACTGCCAAGGCCAGATACAAGGTACAGGCTGATAAACATCGTAGAGCTTGCCCAATGTACAAACCCCGGGATCGGGTGTAGGTTTCTACCAAGAACATTCGGTTTAAGAAACACAGTGTCTTTAACCCCAAGTACATAGGGCCCTATGAGGTGGTTAAACATATTAACCCGGTAGCAGTGAAAGTCCGATTACCTGCTCATATGAAAATACACCCAGTATTTCACGTGTTCCTACTTAAGCCTTCGTGTAGTCCAGTGAAAAAAGCGCTGCACCCTGTTTGGGTGCACCAGGACCGGGAGTATGAAGTACAGAAGGTATTGGATTCGAGAGTGGTGAGAGGAAAGCTGCAGTATCTGTTAGTATGGAAGGGTTTTGGTCCTGAAGAGAATTCATGGGAAGCAGCTAAGGATGTGCATGCTCCCCGTTTGGTGAAAGACTTCCATAGGTTGCATCCAACTTGGCCAGGGGTTGGAAGGAACCCCTTGTAAAGGGGGATATACTGTCATGTTTCACATGTTTGCTTCGTGACGGCCGTCACCGCGGTCACACGGCCAGCCTCGAACTGTTCTTCTTTTAGGTATCAGAGCCGGTCGGGAAACAGAAACTACCACTCCCGGCATGCTAGCACGGGAGGGAGACGGAGCGTCAGGCGTCCTGCACGTGGTGATGTCATTCAGGAAGTAAAGGGAGTCAAGGAATACAGAACGCTGCCGATAATTCTTCATGTGTTTGGCGTGTTTCAAAGAAGTCCGGTAAGACTGTTCTGTGTTCTCCTTGACTTGGTTCCTGTATTTGTCTTACAGGTTTGACGAAGAAGAAGGCTTCTTTGTCTTCCCGTGATTGTGGTGTTTAAAGTGCGATATTGGTGTTGGAGCGTGACCCAACATTGGTTCTCAAGGAGAAATCAGACTTGGTTATCAAACCAGCAAAGGGGATTATTTCTTCCCTCGTTATTGACTTTGTTTCTTTTGGCATTTTCCATGATTGGGGACTCTTTACCAATCACAGCGGGCTCTGAGGTTAAGAGTCATAATTTGGTGTGCGATTCATTGGTTTGCAGAGACTAAACGTGTGGGGTGCTTTGTGTTATAGCTGCAAACTTTAGTGGCTATACTCTGCCCTTGGTTTTGAGGCAAAGACCTTCTCATTCTGCACACTGTATTTTCATGCCGGAGAGATGAGAAACCAATATTAATATCAACATTTTCAAAGTTAAGAATTATTAACTCTCGAAGCTGCACAGTTTATTTTCAAGTGTATTCCTGTTTATATTTTATAGGAGAGAAAGAACGGAGGAACTGTCAGTGGGTTTGGTTAAGCAATAAGACTAGATTCCCCGGTGTGTTTCCTAAAATGAGCACAATCCTCTTCTCAACGTGCAGAATGTATTTCCAATGTTAAAACACAAATCTTGTTTTCTCCTTTCTCCCAGTTATCCAAATACCGTGTTCCATTCCTAGAACTCTCCTAAATAAAGCCCATCGTATTTTTCTTTACAGGTAGGCAGAGAGTAGATTAGCAACAACATAGATGGAAGGAATGTGATTTTGGTTACGTGTGCACAAAACAACATTGTGTTTGAATATCTGTTACTTGCCGTTACAGGACTTCCTCCCCGCTGTTCCCTTCCTTTCCTTCCCGGCTTTCTATCTTTCTGTTTTCTTATTTCTCCCTCGTGTGACTATCCCAATAGTCTGTGTACACTACTTCAGACTTTGGGGCCGTCATGAGATGGAGCCCATAACATCATTGGTGTAAACCTGAAGAGTCCTGGACGGAAGCCTGACAGGTCCAGTCCAATAGTAATGATACCCAAACCGGATGGAAGCCGCCGGTTTTGCATGGACTTCCGCGCCCTTAACGAAATGTCAACCTTTGATGCCTATCCGATTCCCAGGATCGACGAAATAATTGAAAAACTAGGCAAAGCAAGGTACATCAGTACCATAGATTTAAGTAAGGGGTATTGGCAGGTGCCCCTGAGGGAGGAAGACCGTCACAAAACGGCCTTTTCTACAGACTCCGGACACTACGAGTTTAACGTCCTGCCCTTCGGGCTCCATGGAGCGCCTGCCACATTCCAGAGACTGATGAACAATGTATTGAAAGACCTTACGACCTTCACGTCAGCCTATCTGGACGACATAGTAGTGTTTAGTCCTGACTGGCCGACCCACCTAGCCCATCTGGACCAGGTGTTGGGTACGCTCGCGAAAGCTGGATTGACTATAAACGCAAGGAAAACTCGCATGGCTTTCCAGAAGGTGAAGTATCTGGATACGTGCTCGGGCACGGCCTCATTGAGCCGCAAATCGAGAAGGTCCGAGCTATAGCCGAAACCCCCTTCCCGAGTACTAAGAAGGAAATGCGTGCTTTCCTTGGACTCATTGGATATTACAGGCGGTTTATCCCACAGTTCGCTCAGCTTGCCGCTCCCCTCACAAACACCCTCCAGGCCAAAGTCAAGCAATCAGATTTGTCATCTCCCACGATCGAGATGTTGAACGGTTTTGCAACCCTGAAACGAAGGATAACCACAACACCTATCCTGACATCACCGGATTTCACGGGCCTTTCTCCCTGCATACAGACGCCTCGGATTATGGTATAGGGGCGGTTTTATCCCAAACCGGGGAGGACGGGGTGGACCATCCCATTCTATACATTAGTAGGAAACTGTTCCCAAGAGAGTTACAGTATCCATCGGTGGAAAAGGAATGCTTAGCCATTCGGTGGGCCGTGGACAAGCTGGCCTACTACCTGGAAGGACGTCCGTTTACCCTGTATACGGACCATGACCCCCTCCAATGGATGGCCCATAACCGGTCCAACAATCCCAGGGTGTTGCGGTGGTTTTCGGCGCTGCAGCCTTTTGCCTTCACCGTGCAACACAAGAAAGGAGTGGACAACACTGGGGCGGACTACCTATCCCGTAATCCACTTCCCGATCGGTGTGTCCAGGGGGGGTGGTGTGTAACTGGGAGGGGTGGCCCCCGCCCCCTGTAACCCGGAGTGAGCCCGTAAAATGTGACCACCCCTCTTGTTTCTGCAGGTATCCGAGACCCCGAGTTGGAACCGAGTTGAGGAGAAGTACAGCTGTGACGAGGAGGACATGGAGCATGGTCCCTTTAACTGGCCCCGAGCAGGTAAAGAGAAGGAGGAGCCAACCATCGCCTTAAAAGACGCCCAGCTGCAGGACCAGGTGTGTCTATACACCGGAGGAGCGGTCAGAGCAGATTGGAGTGGAGGCGAGGCGTGGAGCAGAGGAACAGCGTGGAGAGGAGGAGAGGCGTGGAGGAGAGGAACAGCGTGGAGCGGAGGAGAGGCGTGGAGCAGAGTAGCGGACGGCGGTGTGTCCAGGGACGAGAGCGTGGTAGCAGAGGAGGAGAGGAAGGAGCGAGTCGGGGAGACCACTACATCGGAGGCGAGAGAAGGAACAGAGGTTGGCGTTGCTTCGGAAGCAGGAGCGGCTGCGGAGTTGGGAGTCTCACCTGCCGAGAAGGAGAAGCCTGGAAGCCGACGCCTCAGGTTCCTACGGAGAACAGCGGGAGTTACAGCGCCAGGAGGACAACGGATACACGAGTCGCCCAGCCACTCCCCTGGAGGGGCGGCGGCTAACAGAGGTGCGTGAAAGGGTTGCGGGGTGGGTGCGGCACCAGAGACGGGGAGTACCATAACCCTTTAATGTAAAACCCTGATGCACGTCCCTCACTCTCCCGATACCGACCTGAGCACTGAGTGAACCCTCACCCCCTATCCTGACACCGAAGGTTGTACCGTCCACTGTACTTATACCTCCTTTGTTTTTGTCATCCCCTTCGGTGGAATCTGTGCCAAGACGGATCCCGAAGAGAGAGGAAGGCGGAGCCCGACAAGGCGTAGAGAGGAGGGAGTAATCAGCAAGAGTCGGCGGGAAAGAAGCCGCTCTCCTCGACGACTTCACATCAGACAGACCTGTACAGACAGACTGTTTAGCTCAATAAAACCCAGTTTGAACCCTACGAAGACTCGTCTTTTGCCTATCCCCATACAGCCCGTCACAGGACCCTAAAAAGGGCATCGATAGATCCAGGGGGGCGTGCCAGGATAAGATCCTGGACGCCATCGGCCTGACCACCAAGATTCTAGACATGGCCGAAGAGGCCAAGGCTTCCGGCTCACTCATTTCCCCTGAGATTTTATCCGGTTGGGCGTAGAGGGTAGTAATTTTCTAGGTAACGCTAATTGTGCCCTCTCCACTGAGCACCGCCGGTCCCTCCTGATTAAGATCGATCCAAAACTAGGAGACCTAGCAGATTCGGAGGCCGGCGCCGTCGCTCAAGGAGGATTATTTGGAGAGACATTCATAAAAGAATTAGGAAAATTCGTAAATACATTTACGTCCTTAGACAGGGCTCAATCTACCATTAAAAAAGGTATTCCCTCATGTTTTTCGGAGGGGCCGGTCGAGGCAGGTGCTGCTCGACCGGTCGTCAAAACCAGCAGACCAACCAAAGAAGTTCCGGAACTTTCCAAGACCAATCCAAGTTTGGCAATTTCTACCCCACACGTGGCCGACAGAGGAAAGGCAGATGCTTCAGAACAGGAGCATCTAACTAACTCCAGTGAGTGTTCACCCTTTTTCCCCTCAAAGCATAGGGGGTGGTTGGCAAGTTGTTACCAGGCCTGGCTAGCAATTACCTGGGATGCCTGGGTTCTATAGACCATGAGGGGTTTCCATATGGAGCTTATTGGGCTTCCCGTGCAAAAGGTGTCACCATGTCCCATTCACTTCTCAGCCCAGGATGCGTCCCTAGTGGACAAGGAGGTTTCCTCACTCCTCCACAAGGGAGCCATTGTTCCCGCGCCACTTAGCCCGCAGGGTTTTCTCAGCAATATCTTCCTGGTCGACAAGAGCAATGGCGGCAAGAGGCCAGTGATCAACCTGAGCGAATTCAACGAATGGTTGGTATACCTCGATTTCAAAATGGAGGGCGTTTACCTCCTGTGGGACGTCCTTCGTCCTTCAGATTGGATGGTCCGCTTGGACCTCACAGACGCTTGCCTGGTGCTTCCGATCTTTCCGCCCAGTTCCGTTGGCGGCAACAGGTTTTCAAGTTCACAGCTCTACCTTTCGGGCTTTTTTCGGCGCCCTGGTGCTTCACCAAGGTGCTCAAACCAGGGGTGGAATTCCTGAGAGCTCAGGGTGTCAGGATGATTGTTTACCTAGACGATCTTCTTCTGATGGCCTTGTGCCCCCGTCAATTGTCGGAACAGCTTCAGATGGCTAAGACTCTCCTCCAGGATCTTGGCTTTGTAATCCACAAGAAGAAATTGTTGTTACATCCAACCCAATCAATTACATTCTTGCGGTTCGTCATTGACTCCGTGTCCTCCACTCTCAGCCTCCCAACCAGAAAAGTGGCAAAAATTTGTCACGAGTTGCGGCGAGTCATGTCCAAGCAACAGGTTTCCCTGCTGCAGCTGGCGTGTGTGATCAGTCTTCTGTCGGCCTCGATTCAGGCCTTTTTCCCGGGCCCTCTTCACTACAGGGCCCTCCAACGGCTCAAGGCTTACTTTCTTCGGAAAGGCTACCCTTACTCACACAGGGTGGACTTGTCTGCCAGAGACAAAGCAGAAATCCTGGGGTGGTTGGAACATATGGATACCTGGAATGGCAGGGCGATCTTTGGGTCGCCTCCGGACCTTGTCATAGAGTCAGACGCCTGCAGACTCAGTTGGTGCGCCCGCTGCGGAGGCCTTTCTATAGGAGGATTCTGGTCTCCCGAAGAACGGAGGTTACATATAAACTGTCTAGAACTCCTGGGGGTTTCTTCACCGCGCAGTGTTAGACGAAAGATTCGGTGCAGTCTTGCGTCCTCTTAAAATTGGACAATGTCTCAGTAGTCCGCTATAAGTATCACCTGTCGGGTCGGGACAATGTGACAGTGAATTACCATTCTCGTCACTTCAAGGACTCCAGTCTATGGAAACTGTATCAGGAGGTCTTTTCGTCTCTCCACGACCTTTGGAGTCCTAGCACGATCGACCTCTTTGCCTCCAGGCTGGACCACCGGCTCCTGAGATTTTGCAGGTGGAAGCCGGACCCTCTAGCGGTGGCCACGGATGCATTTCTCCAGGACTGGAGCGTGGAACGGGTATGATTTTCCCCCCTTCGCGATGATCATGCGGACAACTGCTCAAGTCTGCAGACAGGCCGCGGACATGGTCCTAGTCACTCCACTCTGGAGGTCTCAAGTGTGGATTCCGGTTCTTCTGGAACTTTCTTGAGATTTTCCAATCCTACTTTCCCGGTTTCCTACTCTTTTGACGGACCCGAACGGAGATCCTCATCCTCTAGTAGTGACAAACTCATTGTCTCTCATGGCGTGGAGGATTTTAGAGTCAGATGGCAAACCCCTGGCTTTTTGAGAGAAGCTGAAATCCTCATCTCTAAGGTTTGGGCGGACAGTACCGTTAAGAGATACAGATCCGCTTGGGGCAGATGGTCCCGTTGGTGTGTGCGACGGGGTGTCGATCCCTTGGTCGCGGACGTGGTCTGTCCATGTGGTGATTTTTTTGGCCCATTTGGCCTCAAAGGGTTTGGCCTATCGGTCAATCAATACCTTCAGATCGGCCATTTCCTCTTTTCACGTTCCAGACAATGGCTCCCTGTGGGGGAGCATCCAACAGTTTGTACACTGTTACGAGGTATTCGACTTTCCTTACCTCCAGAACCACGCTTTTCCGCGTTATGGGACGTTAATTTGGTTCTGAATCTTTTCCTCTCCTGGCAACCTAATAGGCACCTGTCCAGGAAGGAATTATCTGCTAAGTTAGCAATGCTCTTGTGCCTGGTATCCTGTAGAAGGGTGTCGGATGTCAGTGCCCTGGACATTACTGAGCAAGTGTTCACTCCTAACGGGGTTACTTTCACCTTGCTCAGACGCACTAAGTGCCACACTAAGGTTATATCCTACCCAGAATTCCTGGATTCCCCTAAACTCTGAGTAGTTCGTTGCCTCAAGGCCTATGAGGAGATGACGGAGGAATTTCATCCTCTGGGTGAAAAGCAATTATTGATTGCTCTGCGTAAGCATTTCAAGGCGGTCTCTTCTCCTACCATTGCCAGATGGGTTAAGTGGGCGATGCAGGAAGCAGGCATCAGACTCAGTCAGTTTGGAGCACACTCAACAAATGGTGCCATGGCTTTGAAGATGTTCGGTTTGAGTGCCCGCCTGGAGGATATACTCAATGCAGCTGACTGGTATTCTGATTCCACCTTTAAGAGGTTCTACTTCAAGCCTATTTTGGATATGGCTCAACTGGTTGTGGGCAAGCTTTAAACAATCATAATCCTCGCCTCCAGTCCTGACATAGAATGAAAAATATCCCAGCTAACGTAACGGAAAGTTTCAGTTCTATTAAGGACTCGGAGGCGAGGATTATCCCACCCATTGCTCCTGTAGGAGTCCCCTCCACGTACAGTAGTAAGTATCAGTTTACGTTGATTAACCATTTTTTTTGTTGTTGATGGTTGATGTTCATGTGTCACAACTTACCTCACGTTTTCCTTGTAGGGTGGTGGAATAGTACCTCTGATAACGCCTCTCTGGTCTTTTCAGGTTCAGATTCCAACAAACAGGATGCCTGAAGAGGAAGTTTGGGGCTGTCTTTGCGCTTCCAAAGAGGAGGAAAGGACACTGGCGAGAGACTATAAAGCTGCTGGACGACAGTGATTGGACAGTGTTGCTTGGTTCTGATTGGTTAATGACATTGTTTGTTTCGACTACCCTTTCCCTTTGGATCATGGGAAATGTAGTCTTGTGTTATTTCTTCTTGCTGCTATGTGCCAATAAAGTGAATAAAGAAGGCTTTATCCTCGCCTCTGAGTCCTTAATAGAATTGAAACTTTCCGTTACATTAGCTAGGAAATTTTTCATTATGCATGTCTAATCGGGATCATGGATTACCAGATTGTGTGTTTCCAAGTCAACATCAATTTTATTTGTCTTTTACTACACATGTTTTATCACGTTTCCTTATGACTAGATTATGTCTTTGCACATTGCACGTTCTTGTGGCTTTCCCTAATCAGGCCGGTTGGAGTGAGAGACTAACCCACTGTCCCTGCAATAATTTAGCCCATCACAGCAGAATGCACTTTATTTTGTTTTGCACACTTTATAAAGACCCAATGTCACATTTTATCAAGCCTGTTTTAAAGGAAATCCGTCCATGTTCTTACTAGGAGGGTTTTAATTATTTACTGCCATTACCTACTGCTGCCATCTGCTGCGCTGTGCTCAACTTCATTAGAACTGCACTTTTAATCAGGAAACTTTATGAATTGTAAATCGAATTTACATTTTTAGTGATTTTAGATTTTTAATCTCTTGTATAAACATGTTGTAGTACGATAGGAGGTTTTCTTCAAATTCCTAGAATTTATGCTGGTATATTATGACCTAGGAAAAGAAAATAGGTGTACTGTATATTTAATCTACGCACAAAATCGTTCCTATGTATATTCTGTCTTGCTTTTTTAATGTATGTATGCAAACTTTTATGATTCAATTGAATCAAATAAAGTTATTTTGAACTTGATACAGGCAGTCATATTTGGTAACAGCAGTGTCATAAAATGTCACCTTACCTCACCCGCCAAGGACTGTAATTCTATAAAGGGGATGCAGCGGTCATCTTTTTACAAGCCAGCTTTCTTTATGATGATTCACATACGATGATGCATGAGAAGAAGGCTGTGAAAAAATAGGAGTCATGCCACTGTGGCCTGGAAAGGAACAACTTGTAATGACATTTAAGAAAAACAACAGTGTTAGCATTGCATTATCTCGGGATTTTGGTGACAGTTGACAAATATATTGTCTCTCTGAGTCCATTAAGAGTTACAGGTCAATGGGGCCTAAGCTGATTGCCAGAGAGATGTTGGGAATGATAGGGTTGGCACTACCAGGGAATCTGATAGAAAGGAAGGTTTAGGGACTGATTACAAGTTCAGCGGTCCGAACCTGTGGTGGCGGTCCATGGACCCCCAGACTGCCCGCAAGCCATATTACGAACACGGTAGAGCGACCCCCCTCAGGACTGCCATATCCCCTGGAAACTGTGACAAAATCCTGATCATTAAAGAAAATTGTTGGATTGAAATTGCAAATAGTGTAAAAAACGGATTAAACTCCTGCACTGAGTGGCATACTCTTGCATGTCTGACTTGAAAGCTATGACTATATAACTGTCTGTACTTTCTGTTTTCATTGACAGCATTGTTGAATGTTTGCTAACCTTGACCTACTGGAATTACATTTTTATACCGCCCTATATTGACTATAATGTGTTTGTTGATTAGATGAGACTAACAATTAAAACTCTGGCTTACTGTGACCACTATGTAAATTTAAATATTGTATATTCTGTGTAGATTGTGAGCACCTCTTTCTAGGCGACAGCACTTTCATATCTGACATACAATTACCCGAAAATTAATTTATTACAAACTGCACTACATATTTGGCGAATATTTGACATCTGACTCCATTCAAACCTTACTATAACTAGTATTGTGACATCGGAATCGTCCTTTGTGATAACTTCACCTGTTGTAATTTCAATAATATAACAATAGCTATCTAATATTGATTCATATTACAAATAATTAAAAGATATCTCCATTGTTAAATTAACAGCTATAAAGAACGACAGATCTGTGCGAATGTTGTAAACAATTTGCATAGGTTAAAATGGCCGCCTCTTTTACATCGTACTCCATAGCATCTCTCCGTCTACACAGTACCTTCACGTGCATTTACGCTTTAAAAACAAGCCGCAATATGGAAACATTGTTACTAGCCTTAACCCGATTCATTTGTGGCCCTGCGCGTTTACGACTGAGTTCCCCTGTTTATCTCCGTGAAGTAAGTAACCTGAAGGAATGACCTAAAATGATTTCGCCTTCACCTTTGAAATCATCAAAATCCCGCTAAACTTGCCTTTTTCGTTAATTTCTCCACTGGGTCTAAAAAAAGTTTCTTTTTTGACGCCATAGTATAACGAGATATATTGGCCTATGAGGGTTTAGAACTTCGTATATTTAGTGAAATGCCAATTGGTTTCGAACTGTTATAACTAAGTATAGCACGCATATATCTGTATTCATTTAACTGACTACGATAAGATGGCGTTTAATATATGCAAGCAATTGCAACAGCTATCAATTCAGTGTAAAGGAACTGTTAACATGTCTGCTACAACTAAAATACAAATCTTTATCCATCTAAAAAACGGGTTTGTGAACTTTAAACCGGCACGCTAGCAATTTGACTGGTTACCCAGTCGAGGAACCGGGTAACATGATCGAATATGACTACAACTGACTAGCACAATAATTGAATCACCGTCATGTTGTGGCAATAACAAAAGTCTAGCTTTTTAATCAATATGTCAACCTGACATTCCGTGACAAGTAAATGGTTTTCTTAAGTTGACAAAACCTTTACAGACTGAGCTCAACATCTTAGAGTCTTGTATTAAATATAAAATTTAAAATGAAAAACCAAAGTACTGCATGTATGAATAATAATGTACTGTAAGCCTGAAAATGTGTATCTTTTTAATTATATAGAACTGAATGGTCGTCCCTGTATCGATCAACAAATATTGGACACCCTGTTAAATACTCGATATTACTTCCGCATATGAAACGAGGTAAACTTAAATTTAAAAAAAATTAAAAAAACTGCCCTTATTCTTTGTTCTAAAAATTACAGTGGATAGAAATCTTATTGTCTGTTGCCCTGCTTTTTACAGTTACCTCTGGCATAAAAGGATTCATTTTCTGTGCCTTCTATCAACGCAATTAAATTGGAATTGCTGTTGTCGTTTTGACTAGAGAAAGGACTTATCTCTATTAGAATAAAAGTGAGTTTTCAGTACTATTGATTCAACGACTTTGATCTTGATTGAAAGATAGATAAATAATTTGTTTTGCCTATGTCTTTTAGTCGCCACACCAACTTTTAAAGAACTTAGTTAAAGGCTTTAATTAATGTAAATAAGCACTGTTCGAAATGATTTTTGTATAGTTTTTTAACCAGGTTTGAATATATTGTAATATAATGTTATTTCTTTCACAGAGGGTCATCTACTGTATGTAGAATTGCTTTGTCCTGATGACGGTCTTATGAAAATTCCTTAAAAGACCGAAATGTCGACTATTTAGTTCATCTCTGCATATGATCCATTGTATCATCTTTGATTTTCTTCTGATTTTGAGTTGAAATCATTGTGTTATTTTGTGTTAGCAGTTTGGACTTTCTGTTTAGATATATCAAAGGAGGAAATAACCTATACTTTGTATATCTAATCAATATCTGTGTATGTACCCTATTTTATAAGAATGTTTTCTTCTTTTTATAAAACTATGTCTTGTCTTGTAAACAAATAATAATTTTCAGACAATATAAAACCCTGGTTTCCTGCATTTATTCATTATATTTACTGTGGTAGTGTGGTAACACTGTATGAATTGATCCCTTGTGACTCTTTTTTCGAAGTGAATGATTTATCACAGCTACTGATTAAAAACAGTTTTAGGTACCTTGATTTCTACAACAGGCCCTAGTAACGCTGACAAATATAAATAGAATAAAATCCCTTGCTGGCCTTTCCTCTTATAACAAGTATTGCCCGAGCCCGCAAGGGTATATTGGGTTGCTCACCTACATATCTTGTCTATATCCCCTGGAGATCATGGAACCCAGCAGTGGTGGCGTGGTGGTCAGAGGTCTGAATATGCTTGGTGGGGACACCGCGGCACCACCAAGCATATTAAGAGTTTCCTGACTGCCTCACTTTCAATGGCGGTGAGCCCGCCGGAAAAAGGCAGTGAGGAAACTCAGGGTGCTCCTCTATCTCCTCTTCCTGCACGGCATGGACTTTACAGTCCATGCCGTGCAGGAACGGGCTTCGGCATTTCTATTGCAGTGCTGTTTTAATAGGCACTGCTGTGGAAATGCCTAAAGACCTCCTGCCGGACCAGGAAAAACTCCTATTCTGGTGTGTGATCTGACTACGGGTTTGGCGGACCTGCAGTAGGGCTCTGTTGTGGCGGCCCTCTCCAGCAATGCCAAACTCTTTTAATCAGAACTTTAGTCCTTTCAACCTTTATGCTGCATATTTCAGTGGAAGCTTATGGTCAGGTGTGATTCTCAGTTACTCTATTGGCCTGCGTCTAGGGTAAATAAGAATTGTAGCAACTCCTGCTATGGCACACCGTCCCTTTTTTGGCAAACTTCATTGTTGAGGAGGGAGCAAATTAAAGGAGATGTATCCCAGTATGAATTTCCAAGGACACAAATTAAATCAGATATCTGTCGGGATTTGGACAATAAAAATAGGAGCATGAACCTCATACTTTGTTGAACAGCACCATTTTATCAGGAGAGGGAAGATTGCCAAGACTTTCTTGCTGCTGGAACCAGGACTGGGGACCCTCATCTGGGTGAGGGGACATCACCCTGGAGACAAAACACTTTCCCTGTGCCTGAACCACCAGAATTCTACATATTAAGTAAACATTTTGGGTCTGTACCACGTTGGTGCCCTGAAGTTTTTGGAACATATTCCTAAACTCTCTTTAAATGGCTTTCGGCGAGACATTGTTCATCATATTGAGCAAGTACCGTTTTGTTTTAAATATATAAATATATGTGTGGGATGAAATTTAGAAATGTGCTGCCTTTCTAAAACTTGATGTGTGTATTTTTGTGTGTATTTATTTCCCTGGTTTTTACGTACTCCCGCCCACAACTTGTCTATTTCTTGGTTTTGCAGAAGATAGATTTTTTTGCGGTTTTCACTTTACCACAAAGAACTAAATCACCATGTGTGAAATAATGTACCGTGTAACAATTGCTAAATATACATTTGCATCTGCCAGGGGGTTTACACAGCAGACTCAATCCACCACTAGCTATACAGTATGGGCCTCATTCATGAGCCCGTGCGTCACTTTTACGCCGCCAGTGGGTCACTTTTTGTGACGCACCAGCAGCGTAAAAAATGTGCCTTGTTGCACCATATTTACAAAGTGACGCATCTAGGTAGATGCGTCACTTCATAAACCCCTGCGCTACATTATACCTGCGCCAGGTATAATTTATGCAGGGGGGCGTTCTGACGCAAGAAAAGGTCATAGAAGTAACGCAGTGAAATCTATAAGATTTCACTGCGCCACTTCTAGGACGCAAATGCGCCAATTTCTTACGCCTGCCTCACAGCAGGCGTAAGACAGATGCAGGCCCTTTTAAGGACACATTGCTGGAGTTGCGTCACTTTTGTAACACACCCCAGCAATGCGTCACTTTTGCGCCATACAGATAAGTCAAAAATACTGACGTATCTGTAACTCCTTGTGCAATGATGCATCATACTGTAAATATGATGCATCATTGGTGTCGCAAGGAGGGCGCAATGAAAAGTGACGCATCACTGTTTTCATGAAGCGATGCGTCACTTTTCACAAATGTAAGTGTTTTGCTTTTAAAACCGCTGACGGCATAATACGTCTAGCCCCAAGTGTATAAACGTGAAGTTCAGAGATCATTTATGACAAAATAAACAAATACGGATTAACCGGTCCTTGCGGTGAAAGCTTTCTTAAGAGTTACCTTCGTGAAAAATATATATATATATATTTGAAGCGGGTCAGGAAAAATGCCAAGAGCTGTATGTTTGTCATACAATGCAATTAATCGTTTATTTGAAGAAAAAATGTGTGGAACTGAACGTCGAGTAACTTTGTTTCTCTCAGTATGTAAGGTGGGCCCGCAGCTATCCTTGTGCAAACTCCGGACCGATGTGGATACTCTGGGCCCAGAGACATTGAGGACGGAGAAATCTGCGGAGCTGCGGGTGGCACCCTCACCTGTCGCATTTTTCAACATGGCTGGAGCAGAGAAGTTCTCCTTAAGATCTGAAAAGTAATGAAACTTCATGCAGCCAATCTCTAACCTCTCTCCTCCCAATTGGAAAACCGCCACAAACATTTAGCATCGCAGCTTCAAGCATGTCGTAAATGCTCATTACCGGGAAAAGACAGTTTCCGATTTCAAGTCCCAATTATATGTGCATAACAAATTCGCTGGTAATATACCATCACTTTCGGCCTATCAGTTGAAAACTGAAATAACCTAAGAAGAAAACCTTTGATTTGGACTTAGGGTCGCAGATATTTACAACTTGCTACATACCACAGCTGCGTCCACTTCAGCTTCGCAAGGACCACGATCCACCACCACCAGCAACAGGTTGCACGCAGGAACTGGCACAAGATCACAGCCGACCAGCTCGAATCCTCCCTGAGCATGAACCCTCCCACCAGCACAACGAACCCTAGCCAGGCGGTCACCAACCTCACGAAGTGGATCAGCGACTGCGCAGACGAGCTCGCCCCCCTGAGGACCCCGCCTAGCAGACCCGGCAGCAAGAACGCCCCATGGTTCACCGACGAACTCAAGAGCTCCAAGAAGAACTGCCGAGCCCTCGAGAGAACCTGGCGCAGAGTCCCAACTCTGCAACTCCCTCGCCTCCTTCTTCCACAACAAGATCGCGGACATACACAGCAGCTTCAGCACCCAACCGACGAACGCCACGACCGAACCACCGCCCCCCACCACCACCCTCCGCGCCTGGACTCCGATCAGCACCGAAGACACTGTCCGCACGATGAACTCCATCCACTCCGGATCTCCGACCGACCCCTGCCCTCACCACGTCTTCAACAAGGCCGACGCTGTCATCGCACCCCACCTGCGGGACATCATCAACACCTCCTTCAATACCGCTACCTTCCCGGAGAGCTGGAAGCACGCCGAACTCAGCGCTCTACTCAAGAAACCATCGGCTGACCCCACCGACCTCAAGAATACCGCCCCATCTCGCTGCTCCCGTTTCCTGCAAAAGTCATCGAGAAGACCCTCAACAAGCAGCTGGCCGCCTTCCTCGAGATGAGCGGATCTCTCGACCCCTCGCAGTCTGGCTTCCGGGCCAACCACAGCACCGAGACCGCCCTGATCGCAGTCACTGATGACATCCGAGCGCTGCTTGACAACGGAGAAACAGCAGGCCCTCATCCTCCTAGACCTCTCTGCGGCCTTCGACACTGTCTGCCATTGTCCCTAGTACAACGCCTCAGCAACGTCGGAGTCCAGGAGAAGGCACTGGAGTGGATCATCTCCTTCCTCGCCGGGAGGACACAGAGAGTCCGCCTCCCCCCGTTCAGATCTGAAGCCACCGAAGTCATCTGCGGAGTCCCTCAGGGCTCCTCGCTCAGCCCAACCCTCTTCAACATCTACATGAGCCCACTCGCAGACATCGCACGCCAGCACAACCTCAACATCATCTCCTACGCCAACGACACCCAGCTGATCCTCTCCCTTACTAACGACCCCGCCACCGCCAGAGCCAACCTTCACGAAGGGATGAAAGAGGTAGCCGAATGGATGAAGAACAGCCGCCTGAAACTGAACTCGGACAAGACGGAAGTCCTCATCCTGGGATCCTCACCCTCCGCCTGGGATGACTCCTGGTGGCCCCCCGCCTTAGGCAGCGCACCCAAACCAACAGACCACGCACGAAACCTGGGCTTCATCCTGGACTCCTCCCTCTCCATGACCAGACAAGTCAACGCCGTCTCCTCGTCGTGCTTCAACATCCTGCGCATGCTACGCAAGATCTTCCGGTGGATCCCCACCGAGACCAGGAAGAAGGTCACCCAGGCCCTCGTCACCAGCCATCTGGACACCCTCTACGCCGGAACAACCGCCAAACTCCAGAAGAGACTCCAGCGGATCCAGAACGCCTCAGCACGACTCATCCTGGACATCCCCCGTCGCAGCCACATCTCCGGTCACCTGAGAGATCTGCACTGGCTCCCGGTCAACAAAAGAATCACCTTCCGTCTCCTCACCCACGCACACAAAGCCCTACACAGCCAAGGCCCAGGATACCTCAACAGCCGCCTCAACTTCTACGCTCCCAAACGCCAGCTTCGCTCGACCAGCCACGCCCTCGCCGCCGTCCCCCGCATCCGTAGAACCACCACAGGGGGACGGTCCTTCTCCTACCTCGCCGCCAAGACTTGACACTCCCTCCCCACCCACATTCGCCTGACCCAGGACCACCTCGCCTTCAGGAAGCAACTCAAGACCTGGCTGTTCGAGCAGTAACAGACCTCCCCCCCCCCCCCCCAGCGCCTTGAGACCCTCTGGGTAAGTAGTGCGCTATATAAATTCGATGATTGATTGATTGATTTATGTTATCAGTTTGTCATTTATGTTGACCCAAGGGACCCCTCAGAAATACATAGCAACTCATGTTATGAATCAAACTGTTGCTAACACTTAGCATTCTTATTTAACAGTGTTCTAACAATTCTAGTGAAGGAGACGATATACTGTGTACAATAACCGTCAGTTTAATACGTTGGTATTGCAGTATTTTGTACTCCCGTCACCCGAGTATTTTTTTATCCGTTAAACGCATAGGCGCCTTATCTGTTCATTGCTTCTGTTGTTTTGAAAACTCTTGTACTAGTTTCATCCAGCTTGTTTATCTTCAAGGCGCTAGCAAAATTTAGGAAAGCCTTTTTGAACTTTCAAACTCTGAACCAACAGTACTAAAAGTAGAGTGTTAGACCTTGAGGGAACTTCTGTATTTTGGTACTCAGTACTTTACCTCATATCAGACTCTGGTGAGTCCCATTCATCTTGCTGCATCCAGAGGACCTGAAATTACAGTCTCCATGCTTGGATGGCATTCCTTTTGCTGTGGGTGGAATCTTTCATATAATATTAGTGCATGTTACATGCAAGATAGGCCTGCTTGTATGTGAACGTGGGTGCATTTAATATTACAGAATGTGTGCAATAGGCATAGGGTTTAGGGCATAGGGAAGCAGGCTGCTTCAATGGTAATTATATTAATATAATCATAATAATGAGAATGTGCTCGTCCTAAGGGCACCTCTGCCCACCGACATCCACACAGGCTGGGGCTTGGATTACTCCAGCGGCAGTGCCTCGGGTCCAGTAGACCGCAAGCCGCTTCCCTAGGCCCACTCTGCCACAACAGCTGTAGCCCCTCGACCCCAGGACGAGACCCACGAGGGCACTGGAGGGTCCCTGGTGACCTGGTGGGGCCGCTGAGCGGGGGCATCGGTGATAGACCCATGAGCTCGGCGGAGCGACTGCCAGGCACCCGAGGACCGCAAGAAGAGGCGGGAGGGCTCTTTCTCTCTTTTCGGGTCCGGCAGCAATGTGTCCCTGGGGACCCGAGATCAGGGCAGAGCACGGCGGCTGAACTACAGAGCTTGGCAGAGCGACTGCCAGGCACCCGAGGACCACAACAAGAGGCGGGAGATCGGAGCAGAACGCAGCGGCTGAATTGCCGGGCTGCGGAGGTGGCGGGCCCCGGGTGAACCCTCCGTTTGCTGTGCGGCTTGACTTTTATGCTGGCCGCTGATTAGCTCTTGTTTACCCCTGCAGCCCCCAATCGTGGTGACTGGAGGGGTCCTAGGGGGTGAGATCCCTCCCCGCAGCGGGGGTGCCACTCCGGGGCCAGGGAGTGTTTGATGACGCTGGGAAGACACAGGAACAATCTCTCCACGCAGCCCCTCCCCCTCGGGAGAAGTTACACACAACAACGTCGATTCCACATTCAATTCAACTGGGCCCTCCCATCGGAACTATTAATACAAAGGATGATGCACACAGCGCCCAGTTTCTGCTGCCGCACTTCCCTCTACTTCCCTCTACTTCCAATGGGACACATGATGCAACTTCCCTCTACTTCCAATGGGACACATGATGCAACCTGCAACTTTAGCTTTATGTGTTTCAACTGACTCCCGAGACAACATAGTGCTCTACACAAAGGTACCTTTGGTTTTATTTACTACCTCTCTTTATCTTGATTGTCTCTTTTTCATATAACTAAGCATTTTCCATGAGGGCAGTGGCTCAAAATGGCTGGGGTGGTAAACTACAATGGCAAATTGCCTCCCCCAACCACTGACCGTTACTAAGCCCGGGTAATAGCAATATCTTTGACCTGGGATCATCAAAACCGAAATAGGACTTGACTCCTCATCCTCATGACCTAAACATCCATATTGAAACAGGACTTATCTCCTCAGCCCCAGGGTAGAAAGCGAAACAGGACAACACACTATCTCATAATTCATGGAACCAGACAGAGGACTACATAGCCATTCTTTAGCTCTCCTAAGGAGTCGGCCATTTTAGACTAGTCCCTAAATCATAGTTTCTTTGGTTTCTTCGGCTACCGACCTCACCTCCTGCATACACTAGATCAGAACCTCAGTGCATTCCCCCCAAATTTGGCTCGACCTATCCCTGCTGGTACTTAAGAATGCCCGTATTTTAGGCTGACCCAACCACTTCCCCATCTCTAATACATTAGACCTGACTCAACACTGACCCCAGCCAGCTATGACTCTCTAGCCTACACCACAACACAACACACTCCCCTCACCTACACCACAGCTCACAGCATGGAACTCACAGGCACTCACACCAACAAAATCATTTACCCCCCAAACTCACTAAACGCTTCAAACGCAACTTTTTAAAATCTCATCCAGAAACGCCCTTTGCTGACCCATATTTCTCACTACACAATGGGATCACGACCACCAATATAATTTTCTACACTAAACGTAGAGCTCAATGGAGGGAAGCCTTCTTAGCCTTCCTCCACTAGGTAATCCACACGTGGTCTAGTGATCTACACTGCACCATCACAACTCTTCCAAGCGATAGCAACCATCACCATTTACAACAACTGAACTATTCTCACTCAGTCCACGGACCGTAGTCTAAACCTATTTGATAAAATCTTCTCCATTATTAATGAGCATGTCTCTAATCCACCTACTTCCACCAAACTGGCCTTCACACTTAGCACCCTAGACACCACAGCTCCAACCCCTTATAACACCCTCCCACCCCCTAGCCCCCCTGCCATCAAGGCGCTCTGAACCTTACACCTCCCTCAACCTTTCTACCCTACCCTCCAACACACGTCTCCTCTCTTCACCTAACCCTCACATACTTCCAACTTGCACGACTGTAACAACAAACTCACCTCTTACCCAATCTGTTAGGATCCCCCGCAACAACCATAGCCGCCCCACCTCTAGTCCCTCCTCCATCACCATCCTTCACCCTACCTCAGCCCTGCCTCACAATGACACCTTCTTCCTCCCCCACCCCAGTACTGAAAGCACTCACGCACCCACTATAGAAGCTGTCCCCCCACCGGTTCCAATCAGAGGCCACTCCCCCTCTAACAGCTCTCCCACCTTAACTCTCTCTTCCCCTGCACCTTCCCTATTCCACTTGGTCACCTTGAACTCTGAACCCCCCCATCCCAGCCAACACCCCTGTGTTCACCAGGTGGTGTATAAAAGGTCTCCCCACCACGACCACTCAATGATCGTCCCACCACCCTCTAATCCACCTTTATAACATATCCCACCCCTTATTACTCCTCCCACTCCCCTTCTCCTACCAAACGCACCCACTACCCAGTTAGCTGCAACTACAACACTCCTAATCACACACGCTACACCCTCTCATACGTTTCCACCAATTCATACACCAGAGCATACTACACTCCTGGACACACCTACCACACCTCTTCTCCTACCACCAGCTACTCCAACTACCCATACATACATGCCAATGATGTGCCCAACCCTCTACTCATCACCACCCCTACTCTTCCCTCGCCTTCATCAGATTTCACACCGAACCGAGCCAAACCTCTTCAACTCATACCTCGGTCTACCACCACTACCGTTCCAAACACCACTTTGGACAAGATTATGTCCACTCTTCTCCAAATTAAAGACAAACTTCATACTTTCAAAGAGTTGATCTCGAATCAACCCAGGCACCCCACACCCCCAGAACCCTTTCACCCAACTTGCCCCCCACCGATCCTCCACTCTCATACAAACATAATCCTTCTTACTGGACCCCAATTCCCTTCCGTAATTCTGCCACCCGCCCTCTGCGAAGCATCAATCCACTTTTGGCGTACGACGTACGCTCCTCCTGCACTCTTATGATCCCTCTCTCATGACTCACATAGCCCCCACACACCTTCCCATCCCTACTATCCACCCCAACCCTCATAGGTCTTCCACACAAAACAATAGAGGTATCGTTGCCAATAATCTTAAAAAAATCGCACTCACTCTGGACCCCTCCTCCTCCCTTGCCACTCCTCGGCTTAAATGCACACTCCTGAACTGTAGATCGGACCCTAGACACGCATCAGACGTAGCCGACCTCATTATCGCACATGACCTAGACCTGACGATACTCACCGAAACCTGGTTAACATAATCTTCCTCGCCACTCATTGACATTCTAGTGCCCCCTAATTACCACATCATCAGACTCGATAGGAGTGGCAAGACAGGGGGGTGGAATTGCATGTATTCACCGGAGCAACCTCTAAGTAATTAGAGCCATATCCCCTACATTCTCCTCCTGTGAACACTTCTGCCTAGACATCAACAGCGAAGGTAATCTTGTATGCTCTCTACATATTATCTACCGCCCACCCGGGGAAAACCTCACCTTTACTGAACACCTCATGGACATGATCACAACGAACTCTGGACAAAAAAAACGCACAAATATTCCTTGGTAATTTCAACTTCCACTGGAACGATCACAACAACTCTGTGGTCAATAGTCTCCAAAACTTCCTCAGTGTTTTAGACCTCACCCAAATTTACAACAGCCATACTCACGATAAAGGCTCTATCCTGGATCTAATCATTTCCAAAGGCGACTCCATCCAACTCGAGTCAATCCAACCCTGTGACTGGTCTGACCACCAAATTATCACATTCTTCATCAATGAAAACGTAAAATCTAACCCAGTTCAATCCACCAAACCAAAGGTCTGGAAGAGAGACCTGAAGAAACTCAATCCCAACTCATTACCTTCTCCCAGCTACAACCTTCTCCTACCCCCTACCGGCGCCTCCGACATACAGGTTCTAACCGACCACTACCTCAAGTCGATGACCTCTATTATCAACGAGGTTGCCCCCCTTCAATTAAAGAGAGTTTCCTCTAAAAACTCTAAACCATGGTACGACGGGCAGCCTTACGAAGACAGACGAGCTATGAGACTGGCTGAATGCAATTGGAGATCAGTCCCTTCGGCTATGCACCTCAAAACACTAAAGAAAAAAATAAAAGCTTACTTTGTAAGCTTATACTCTAGCCCCCACAGCAGAACACCCCTTGATCTAAAAAACAAGGCTATGTGGTCGTCCTTCGAAACTTACTCGGAAGAAACTATAGGCAAGATTCTCAGCACACTGAAGCCCTCCGATCACCTCACTGATCCCCTACCCGCAAACGCGGTAAAGGACTTTATCCCATTGCTTCTTCCGCTCTGGACCAAAATCATTAACAGCTCACTTCAACAAGGATGCATCCCGGACTCCCTCAAAGTGGGACAAGTATTGCCCATACTAAATAAACCCACAGCAGACCCCACCTACCTGAACAACTATCAACCTATCTCCAATATCCCTGCATTGGCCAAATTGTTAGAAAAATGTGTATACCTCCAACCGACAAAACACATCGAGCACTTTGACCTACTCAACTCACACCAATCAGGCTTCCGAGCAGGCCACAGCACGGAATCAGCCATGACACACATTATTGATGACACGCTTCAAATTCTTGATCAGAACGGTACTTGCCTCCTCATCCTACTCGACCTCTCATCAGCCTTTGATACGGTCAAACACGAGAATTTACTTGATCTGCTGAATCTCAGAATGGGTCTATCAGGGACAGTACTAAAGTGGTTTACCTCCTTTCTGCATAACCGGACTCAAAAATTCAAGATTAACAAATGCGATGTCCACACCCGTTCCTGTAACACTAGGTGTCCCACAAGGATCCTCTCTATCCCCAACATTGTTCAATCTAGTCATGGAACCACTCACCGCACTGCTTCAAGCATCTAATGTGCAATTTCACATGTACGCAGACGATACCCAACTCCACCTTAAAATACACACCCCTGAAGACATCAAACTACTCAACACAACGCTTACGAACACACAGACTTGGCTGGCAGAGAATCATCTCAAAGTTCCCGCCAAAGTCCCCATCACTCAGGCCTGGCTTAAACATCTCACTGCACTCAACGTTCAACCTACCATCGTGGACTCAGCGAAACTTTAGGCATAACCCTCGACTACAATCTCAATATGCAGCATCATATCAGCAATGCAAAGAAGGGAGCTAATTTCCAAATCAACACATTGAGGAAGCTGAAACCCTTCCTCCCAACCAATGACTTCAGGACTGCAGTACAAGCCCTAGTTATCCCTCAAGTAGATTATGGAAGTGTCGCCCTCTCTGGCCTCCCCATATCGACAACCGCACCCCAAAGAGCCTCTATTAATGCTGCAGCGACACTCATCACTGGCTCAAAAAAAACGTTCACACATATCTCCCGACTTAAAATCCTTGAACTGGCTGCCATACGAAGCTAGAATACACCTGAAAATCGCACGGATGACACACAAGGCTATACACCACAACTCACTCAGTTACCTCGCTCAGAAATTGACAATCTCGTGTGGCTCAAGAGCCACAAGAAACGCAGAAAACTTCTTTTGAAACCTCATAGATTCCGCAAGAAAAAAACATATAAACGCTCCTTCTCAGGGATGGCACCCAGGATCTGGAATGCCCTCCCTCCAGAAACCAGACTTATCTCATCCACGGCCTCGTTCAAAAAAGAAGTAAAATCGCTCCTCTTAGTTAAATTCACATGAATATAAACTAAAGAAATCTCGTGACTCATTATTTTTCCTTTCATGACTATGTCCAGCAGACCACCTATTCACCGTTGCTACCTTGCCTTGGCTCTATTGATAACCTTTTGCTCATCTTTGCACAAAATGCTTGTTTAATTATTATTCTTTTGTCTTTTTATCCCATTTGTGTGAAAAGTGCTCTAATATCCGTAAGGATCTTGTTTGCGCTCTATAGAACTTTCAAAATAAATAAAATAAACAAAGATAATTGAGGCGGAAGAAGCTTTGCGCTTTCCACATCCTACCTTTGGAACACAATGCCAATCTCTATAAGAAACTGCTGTAATTTCCTGGCTTTTAGAAAGCTTCTTAAAATTTGGCTTTTTAATCTTCAGTTTTAATCTTGTGTCTATTCTTACCTTTACTGCTAGCAGCGCCAAAATACCTTTGGGCATAAGCCACACTTTATAAATTAAAAAAGAATCTAATCAAAATCAAATGTCCCCATGGCTAGGAGAAAACTACCAGCGCATCAGGAACATTGATGTTACATTTTTAAAAAGCAACTACCAATAAAAAAAAATGAACCTGATGCCAGCTTTTTTTTAATTCGGTAGTGGTGTGATAACACATTAAAATAAGTTGCTATCTTCCTTGAGACACCTAGTGAGAAAAAAAGACCTAAAATGTAGATAAGTATGTCTTAAATGTCCTGTTACATGCAAAACGATAAACTGATAACAGATCTCAGGTTTAGCAATAAGTAGGATAGGAAGAAGACTATGAGGGTAATAATACTCAAGCATTATGACAACCCTAAGTCTTTGGTGATATTTTGGATATGTAATTAATTCAAAGCTGAAGTTGGGGGTTGTGAAATTCGTGCGATTAGCTTTTGTGTAATTGTGCGAAATTACACCGGAATTATTCAAAATTATACAAAATGTAAATCAGTTATTCTATGCTATCAATTTTGGGTGAGAGGACGCATTTAAAAAAAATTAGTGCGAACTACAGACGCTCAAATTTTATTGTTACCATGGATTGGGTAAATGTTATCGCAAATTGCACCATGCTCTGTAAAATGTTTCCGAAAATGCCACACAATTATGTGAAATTGACATAACTGCATCATTTTGTGTAACAAGTATAACACATCATTCCTGAAATTACATGATTTACACTGGTGTAATTAAACTTTTGCCCTGGCCTAATCAAGATAGTGCTTTTGAGCCCAAATAATGACTATGAGCACCACTCTTACTGTTTTTAAGAGTTGTAATTATGAACATATAAAACATGACCATAGAAAAAAAAATTAATTTTTTTTTCTGAGGCCATTGTTTGTGCCAAATGATTTGTTGGTGCCTAGGAATATCCCCACAGACAGAACAGCTATGAAAAATGGAATTTGATTAATAAATATTATACATTTTAGTTTTTAAATATCAGGTCTCACCTCTGTAAGGGTAGAGGCATAACAATATTTGGCAACATAGTAGCAATCAGAGAAAGAGACAGACAAGGAAGCTGGGCCTGCCAAAACAGATCCTAACCTTTAACCCCTTCACTGCTAGGCCTTTTTCACCCCTGTGTTAAGCCTTTTTTTGGCTACTTGGGAAAGTTTGTTCTTAGGCCCCTGTAATTTTTGTCCTCGTAAAGTATACATGCCAAATTTATGACCATTTCCTCCAACATCCGGAGAATTCTAAAGGCACCTAGGGTTTGTGGATTCCCACAGAGGAGACTGAAAAATTAGCTAAAATTTTGTTTTTTTGTGAAAAATGGGGGAAAAGTGCTGCACAAGAAAGTGTCTGTTTTTTTCCCTGCAAATGGTATCAACAAAGGGTTTGCAGTGCTAAGCACATCTTCCCAGCTTTCAGGAAAAAGCAGACGTTTGTCAGAAAAACATTTTGTTGACAGTTTTGGCGTTGCACTGAGACATAGCCTATTTTTCCTCATCTTTGTGTTTTCAACCTCCTTCCAGTTAGTGGTAGAAATGGCATGAAAACAATAAGTGATCCTGAAAAGCTATACATTTCTAAAAAGTAGATAACATTCTAAATTCAGTGAGCAGACATTTGTGTAGATCATTCAAGATTTTCCTTAAGACACTAACAGTTGAAATAAAAAAATATTGAAAATGCTTTGAGAAAAACAGCAATTTGTGCCTATGTTTTCACCTGTAAATTCTTCTACGTATGACAGATTTTTTAAAGCAATATACTGTTACATCCACTGGACACTTCTAGTTGCAGGGATATATAGGGCTTATAGTTTCACCTAGAACGATAGGTACCTAGAGCCAATAATTGAGCTGCCCCTTGCAATGCCTTTTCATTGTGTACCAGGTATACAGCAATTCATTTGGTAAAATGTAAAGAACAAAAAAAGGTATCAAGGAAACCTATGTATTTCTGAAATTGGAACAACATATGGACTTTAGAATCAGTGAATATTTACATATCTCCGAGATCTGTGGGTACCTATACTAGCATGTCTTACATTTGGAAGGCAGAAGTGCTTAGAAAGTCAATTGGCAACACCACTAAGTCTACCAATAAAAATGGTACCTCATTCGAGTGGGTAGGTCTAGTGCCTACGACAGTAAACGGTCCAAAATGCTGCATGGACACGTCACATTTTTCCAATGAAAACGGACCCGTTTTTCGCAATGTGCCTACTTGTGGATTTTGGATCCTAGCTCCGCTGGCACCTAGGGAAACCTAGCAAACCTGTACATTTTTTAAAACTAAACACCCAAGGGAAACTAGTATGGATTGTCTTGTGTGGCTCTCACCAGGTTCTGTTACACAGAATGCCATGCAGACTTTAAACTTTATGAAAAAAACGCATTCCCTCATATTTCTTTGAAAGTTCTGGAATCAGTGGGGAACCACAAACTCCCACCTACCCAGCATTCCCCTAAGGCTCCCAATAAAAATGGTTCCTCACTTGTGTGGGTAGTCCTAGTGCCCGGAGCAGGAATTGAACCAAAACCCAACATGGACATAAAACATTTTGTTGGAGGTTTGCAAGGGATTCTGGGTAGGAAAACGTTGGCGCATCCATGCAAGCCACACATCCTTGGACTCCCCTGGGTGTCTACTTTTTAGAAATGTCTGGGTTTGGTAGGAATCCCCAGATATCCTCCAAGCCGAGGACCAAAAACGCCCCTTGTAAACTAGGTTTGTTTTGTGATAGATAATTTTGATGTCTCCACAATAGGTTGTGGGCCCTTCCCTGTAGTAGGCACTTGGCCCAACCACACAAGTGAGGTACCATTTTTATCGGGCAATCTGGGGTAACACTGGTTGGTAGGAACTTTGTGTCAGCCCAGTGATCCTACCACTTTCCCACACATAAATGTGATGTTTTTAGCTAAATGAGAGGTTTGCAAGGGATTCTGGATAAGAACACTTTGGGGGATCCACATGAGCAATACCTCCCTGGACTCCCCAGGGTGTCTAATTTTCATAAGTGTCTAGGTTTGGCAGGTTTCCTAAATGGGCGCTGAGCCCTGCCCCAAAAATGCAGATGCCCTCATTGCAAAACCAGTTTGTTTTGTGGTAGATAATTTTGATGTCTCCACAATAACATTTGGGCCCTACCCTGTCGGAGGCACGTGGCCTACTCATGCAATTGAGGTATTGTATTTATCAAGAGACCTTGGGGACCCATGGTAGGAAATTTGTTCTAGCACGGTGATTCCACAATTTTCCCACACGAAAATGTGAGGAAAATATCATGTTTTTAGCTAAATATGATGTTTTTAGGGGATTCTGTGTAGGAAAACGTTGGGGGATGAACGCAAGCCATTTGTGAATGGAAAAAGGACTCTTCATTCGCAATTTAGGTATTCGTAATTTTTTGCGATTACCTAAATTACAAATGCATTTAGGGAATCGCAATTTGTTATTCTCTATTTGCCGATGCATGTAGCCTTTCTTAAATGCGAATTGTGCATTTAGGAAACGCTAATTACAATCAACTTCAAGCTGATTGTAATTTGTGCATGCTCTAAAAAATGCACAAAAATGCATTTTTCAAAGTGCCATGTAGCACACACATACCCTTAGGTCATGTGTGTACTTCACATGTGCACACTTATCTTTTACTGGGGGGATGCATCAGGGTGGCTTTAGGCCCCAGGTATCCTTGAATTTGCATTCACAGTTTGCGATTATCAATTTGGTAATCGCAATTTCTGAAGGCATTGCCATTCATTTCTATATGAATAAATGCAGTCACATTAGCTAATAGCGATTCGCAATTTCTGAATCGCTATTAATGTTAAGGAATCACACATTTTATTGCGATTCCTACATGCCTAGGCATTTGCAATTAGCAAATAGCGATTCCTTAAAAATAGCTATTTGGTCATCGCAAATGAGGAGTCTTATGCATGTGGCCCTTAATTCTCAATATAGTGTTTCCCATTCAACCTTTCAGGAAGGAAGCGGTTCTAGCATCCATCAAGATACACCCCCTATGTGTGCTCTACATTAAAAACACAGGTCCTCTGCCCAAGGATAAATCATAAATATGTGCGAAGAAAAATATATAGACAAATATTGGAAGTGCCTCACGTAAGCAACCGACCAGGAGCTAATTGGCAGGTTTTCACAAATTTGCTTATTTTGTCATCATTGGCAACTTTCCTATGTATACAGATGAACCAGCACCCAAACAAGAACAGAAGAATGCTGGGAGTGTGTGTGTATCTATATAACCCTATTGTGAATGGCACACATCTCAAAGACCTCCTTGGGTCCTCATATGGGGAGGAGAGAATTATTCCTCACAACAAAAAAGATTACAAATGAGTTGTGTGTGGAATTTAGCATCTGGCTTTAATTTTTATGCCCAAACTCATGATTAAAAACAAACTGCCATGCTTAGACCATTTTAAGCGGAACCACCAACATGTTCCATTGCCAACCCCTCCTTACTGGCAATTTTTTCAGGGCATGGTGGTCATATTTCACCCATGTGTGCACCTGACCATATAGCCACTCACTAGCTGAGTGCCTACCAATAGATCACAAGAGCGGAGAGAAGAGGGGACCAGTGAGGGCTCTGTTCCTTGCCTCATTTCAGGTGAGAATTCCATGCACATAAACATCGGTTTCAACAAAATAACTTGGGCATGCAAAAGTGCTAGGCAGTAACAATGAAGCTGGTTAAATGACACATGCTTAATGGTGCAAAGTTGGCAACTTGCAATTTTGGAAAGAAAGGTCCATTTAGGATTTGTTTCTTTTTTATGTAGTCCCATCAGTCTGGCAACCATTATATGTTTAATGCAGTGACCAGAGAAGGTATGGCTATGGGCAGAGTAGGTATGTCTGACTTTTTGTGCCAACATATGACATATGATTTTCCTGGGCCAATAGTAGCCACTAGAATGTTGCATTATTATTAAATTTAGTAGAAGCCAATTGGTATGTGGTGTCGCACTCTCCCTTGTCTGAATGTCTTCTTTTTATCAATGTTGTGGTGCTAAGCTGGAAATCCTTCTGGGCATGAGGATATTAAATTAAATACAAAAAATGTGTGCTCTGAATGTCAGAACACATCACCAAGCTAGCACTCTATTGACTAATTTCAAGATTTTAAATTACAAAGGACACATCTGTTGACTACAAGTATGAAAAGCAAAGTACTGTATTAATTTCCAAATTTTCTACCAGGAGTCACCAAATCAAAAAAACAATCATAAAGCATTGGCCACTTTTGGCATTGGAAGAAGATTTCAAAGGCATTTTTGGTAACCAGCCGAGATTCGCATATGAACGCACCAAAAATCTTAAAGAACTCATTAAAGAAAAAAAGAACACAGATGGAACTAAAAGCAGGGGTACATTACCCTGTCATAATTGTGGAAATTGCAGTACAATAATTGAAGGGAACTTCATTAGTCATCCAACTAAGGGAACACCAGTGAAACTAAAGACTTCTGGAACTTGTGATAGCAGCAATGTTATTTATATGCTGAGATGCCAGTGTGGCTTATCATATGTTGGAAAATTCCAAAGAAAAATCAAAACCAGAATAATTGAATCCAAAAGCAACATCAGACTAAAAAACATGAAATCCACAATCGCACTACATTTCATCGAGGGAAAACACAACCCAAACCGAATGGAAATGGTGTATCCTTGAAAATGTCGATATAATACCAGGAAGAGACAACTCCAGCCACTTACTGAGAAGAGAAATATTTTGGATCAACCATTTAGGCACCCTTCACCCGAAGGGGTAAAATGAACGGATGGATTTAAGCTGCTTTTTATTAAGCAGGACTTTGTTCGCATACTATATGTTTTCTATAAATTTAATTTCTGTACTGACTGGTATAATGAACATATCAGCATTTACTGAATTCACATTGAGTTTTGCATGTACGATATAAGAATGTTGTCACGCCTATTTATTCAAACGTATAGAGTGTTTTTCTCACCCCACAATATGCAGTTTATTTAATTTTTTACACACTTCCATTTTTTGATGACATTGCGCCGATATACCGTAGTGGCACACTTTGACACTAGTCGCGTATCTCCATACATCACAGTCTTTGTTTTAGGTGACTTAGTCTGTTTTCTAGCCTTATCACACATGACCAGACTATTCGTAACATAGGAAGACACCGCAAGCTTACGCCAATACCAGAAGACGCGCACAAATACAGCCGCGACCGCTTCACAATATCGGTAGGACTCTGCAGCGAGCTCTGGCACCTGTTACATTTAGTCGACTTGCGCACGTAGTAGATCTCTACTTGTACTAAGTTTATTTTTTACGTCTATTTCCTTTTAAGAACGAGTACCCTCAGCGTCCAACACAGGTCAGCATTTTGAATAGTACTGTTCGTTGTTATCACTACGATGGCACTTAGCATTGTAAATACGAGCACACCAGAACACGTAGGCGGCGCATGTTTTCACTCGGATATAAACACAATCGTTTGGTTACAAGTCACTATATTTCCTAATGTCTATACACGGCACACATATGCACATGTGGTATAGTGGCATCAATCTGTTTAATTCATGTATTAGTGATCATGTGTACCATGTACTTTGCAGATGCTACAAAGTCCCCCGATGAAGGGCAGTGTGCCCGAAATGCATTGGGCTCAAATTTGAACTACAAATGAATGAAGAAAAATAATGAAAAGACTATGACGTAAATAGTCTATGAACTTATAATAAACAAGTAATGATGAAAAAGCATACAATCGTTGAATAACTTTTTGGAAAAATCTTGAAAATAGTCAATAGAGTGCTAGCTTGGTGATGTATTCTGACGTTCAGAGCACACATTTTTGCATTATTATTAAATGATCATAAACTTTCTGGGCTGACACTTTTCCCCTGAAAATCAGGTACATGCTCACTAGACTATTGTCAGTTGAATTTGCACAGATTTGATTCTCTCTGTTTCTTAAGCTTAGCAACTGTTTTTTGGAGACATTATTTTGGGATTTATTTTAATGTTTTTTTTTTAAAGTGCTTTAGTCAATTGTTCAATCTCAGTGTTTACTGCTCCTTGCCTAGTCTGAACGGGTGTTGGAGTATTATTTTTAGTGCAGCACAATGACATATTGTTATTGTTTGCTACAGTGTGACCTTTTGAGTTTTCCCCAGGTGGGCCATTCCAATTAGGGAGTAGTGCTTTGGTAGATAATTCCTTGTGGCCAGGCACGTGGATTGTCTCTCCATGCTCTTACACCCCTGTGCAGTTAATAGGTTGCACGCTGTATCCGACGGCATGTTTATTGGATGAGGCAATTTCATAGTTTTTTACTGATTATTTTATTTGGGCATTCAAGAGCTTACTTCAAATCTGTAATAACTGAGGGTAGCACCTCTGGTAAGGCACAACTATTGGGTGGCATACACAGATGGTTCTTCTCAAGTTGGCCAAGAGTGCTCTTTGTTTCTATTGTTCTAAGGTGGATAGTTTACACTCAATTTTGGTAATAGAAATAGCTACGGCATGAATCAGTTCTAGATATCCAGTTGCCAAGTCAAAGCATTGATTGTCGAAACCAGGGAGGAGTGATTTGATGCTTGTAAGTTTCCCTGCTCAGCACTGGACTGGAGAATAGACTAGTCAGATTTGTAGTTTCAATCCCAACTTCTAGGTGAGTATTAGATGTGATACTGACGTTCATTCTTTTTGCTGAGGCGTAACAATCAATAGCGGCTAGCCTAGCTCCTGGGTGAGGGGGGCACGAGGGGAAATGAGGGGATTTGTTGGGGTTGTCATGGGGGTATTGTGGGGGTGTCTCAGGGAAATAAAAAAATAAAGAAGTAAAATTAAACTTACCTTTCCGCCTGGTCCCGTGTCTTCTCTGCTTCTGCTCTCCTGCTATCCTGCCTCCGACAGGAATAGGAAGCAGGCAGCCAGGCGCCCTCCCATAAGCCAATCACCATGCTGCAAGCAGCATGGTGATTGTTCGGGACAGCTCCCAGCCATAGGCTAGTGGGGTGGGCATGCTCTTCATGTAGGCTGCAATGCTGCCTGCATGGAGAAGGGCAGAGTGCGCATGATTGGCTTGGGTGGCCCGAGAGGGCTTACCAACAGTCTTTGTGCACTCAGTATGGGACAAACCACTCTTCCCCTGCCATGCTCAAAGAGCACAAAAGCTCCCCCCACCTGCCCGCCCGCCCCCAATGTGCAAAGCAAACATAAAATGGTAATAACTAAAAGTTATTACCATTTTATGTTTTGGCTTTCTCACACTGTGTGGTGACACTCCTCCGCCATAGTGGAGGAGCCACCCGAGTAATAATATCACTCCTTCTGCATGCATTGCTAATCCTACCAGTGCACACTGGTGTGCCATATTGCAACGCATTGTTTAAATCAAAATCCCCAGTAGATTCTCGCACACCCCCCACCTTCCAATCTGCCCTCTGTATTGCTATATAGAGTGTTGTCATCCAAGGCCATAGAATTGCACTTATGCATCAGCGCCAATGTAGTAATGGGTGGAGGCAGAGCAGCAGCCGATGCCACTGCACTAAGATAGAATTTGAGGACCTTCTAGTACAAATAATAACAGCCCCCCCCTCCCCACATTTAGAATTGTAGTGGTAGACCGAGCTTCGGACTTGGGTGTAAGTTCAAGGTCCATTATAATGCTATGAGACAATGGCTCAATGATAAAATTGACCCCCATCAGTTGGGAGCAGGATGAAATGCATCTTCTGCATGAGCTAACTAAATGCAGGGAAAATAGCTTTGTGGGTTCTTGCATATTTGTATTACCTATGGATTCTTGCACATGACCATTACCTTAGGGTTATTTTTTCATAAGGAAAGACTCTATTGATTTTGTTGCGATTCTTTTCCTTGTTTTTTGTTGGTTGATCTCAAGGGCCGAGAGCATACTTATATCCAGTAGTTGAATTACTAGCTTTTGTATTGGTACGACTTATGTTGGTGTTCTGCTGACCTCCAGTGGGGAGCTCTTCTCCCTGGAAAGGTCCTTCTCCAAGTGTGTCAAAACAACATGCATTCTCATAATATCAAAACACAAGTCTCCAGCAGCCACAGCTGTGTTAGCTTGTTTTGTCTAGGTGCTAGGGACTGACCAGAACAGAATAACAAGGGGCATTGTTTATCGACCTTGCACATCATGTTCAGACTAAACTCCAGGAATAGGCAGAGAATGCAGAGAATGCAGAAAGCGGACGGTTCTCATGTGAAAAGCAAACACAGAATCTTGCAAAATAAAGTCATGTAGTAGCGTGTGCAAAAGCAGCCTCATTGCAGCAGAGCTTATGCTAACTTAGCAATGTCAATGACCTCAACGAGTCAATGATAGACTGGAGGGGTTAAGCTACTGCTGGTAGGTGTGGTGCCTCCAAGTTGGCACAAGTAGATGGGCCAGAACACCATGTTTCAAATGATTGGCGGGGACGTTCCCATCTTCAGAGATGGGTGCGTGAGGGTGAGGCCTTGTCCCACTCCTGCTCGATCTTTGTCTTTGTCTCTATTGATCTTGCTCTGGTAGCTGCCAACAAACAGTCAACCAGCCACAGAAAAGCCAGCCACTTCCAAGGCCCCTTGAACTCCCATTTATTCTGCAGTTTAAAGGCAGACCGGTAGCCCAGCAGCACCAGAGCCCAAAGAACACACAGTCGGGTAGGTTAGAGCTATCTCGCATTTTGTCATGGGCTGGGCAGATTACTGTACAGGTGAAGTGGGGCAAAAATGCTTGGGCTGTGGGGGAGCTGCTCTTCGAACTGCTTGACTGTCCGCAGCTTCTCGGGTCTGACATTAGTTCTGTTTCTCGCAAAGAGTGTGGCACTTAACTATTAAATTGCTAATTCTGACTAGGAGACGTTTGAGAGAAATATGCAAATTAGCCTCTAGGAACATCAGGCAGGGTAAAGGTAACTTTCCAAAAGTAACCTTTTCCTAATATTTATCTGACTTCACCATTGAATTGGATTTGTAATACCTGATAATAAAATGTTACATTATTTCCAGCTAGTATCATTCCCATGATATACTATTTAGGATGTTACTCTGTGCTTAGATTTTCTACATAGGACAGCTAGGCCTGCCACTGAGAAAAATAGCTTTCAGGGTGTAGACACTGTATGGACATGTCAACACTAAATTCCTACTTTTAAATATTCTGCACTCTGCTTTGTGTACTACAAGGTCTACATAGGGGTGACTTACTAATATTTAAAAGTGAGGATTTTATCAGTCAATTCGTTTTTTTTTGACAGTTCGAGTTGCAGTTTTCACACTGCTACAGTCAGGCTATACTGCATACACCTGAAGTAATATCTCACTATCACTACAGTGGATGGCACAATAGATGCTGCTGTTATGTTTCTTACAGGTACCCTGATATAGGCTAAGGTAATAACAAAGTCTTTCACCTACATTGCCCCTGACATTACACTATATAACAGTTCTTTGTACTGACCTTTGACCTAGTTACTGTACTGCTTACAGGACATGGGGTTTTCTCTGAAAAACTAGCCTCCTTCATTATGCATAAGGATGTTGGAATCTCAGCAGGACTAACATCTCCTGCATAATAACTATGTATAAGGGTAATTCCTTCCCTCATCCTAGTCCAACATGACACAACAAGGTAGATCCTCTGAGAATACCATTTGAGTAGATAAAGACCATATCTTTGCTGAGGCAGGGAGAGGAGGAAAAGGACTTCCATGCTGACATACTAACACAACATGCTGAGGTTCCTGCACGCAGATATTCCAGCTCATAGTGGTCTGACATCCCTCGTATGGTGTCCATGTCAAGACCAAGACAGGGTCCCACAATCTCTCACTTCAGGTAATGGAGTTGACTTCAGCCTAGGGGAATTCTAGGCTCGACACCTACATACATGCTAGGTACACGTAGGTACATCTAGTTAGTGTTGCTTCGTAGGAGTAGGCATTATTACTGTCATGTATTTACATACCTGCCACTATTCATTGTTTTAGCACTATGGTAGGAATCTACCATCCTTTTACTCTTTTGATGTTTATAATCATTTATATCTGTTTCTGTGTTATGGTTGTCTCAGCACACATATTTTACACTAGAATGACGCTGGTTCAATAAATGCTTATTGAAAACGTCCCCACCGATTTATTCTGTGTACCCCTCTGAGACAAAGTGAGCACGAGTGACTGAACGAAAAATACTGTACTGTTTCCACAATCCCTGATGGGACGGAGTTGTCATGTTTGATAGTTGCCAAGAACTATTCTCTCCTTGGTATGAGGAGTTTACAGTGGCACTGTGAGCTAGCTGGTATATAGGCAAACATTCCTAGTGGGGGTGTCTGGAATCAATCTGGACCCAATCCAACAGTCTATGTTGTCTAAACGCACAGATCCTATATAGGTTTAACTACATAACACTGTAGTCCACTAATGACATTTAGCTTCCAGGCCCTGTGTACACTTTGGACCATATAATAGAGACTTACAGACAAGTTAAATATGCCAATCCAGTGAAGACCAATTTCATCATATTGAAAGGTGGAGCTCAAGCAGTTTACCTTTCTGTATCAGGGGTAAAGGGCACAGAGTTCTACAGGCAGTAAAAACAGTTAAGGCAAAAATCTAGCGGTGTACCATGCACAAGATTGTCATATCGTAGAATCACAATAACTGATTAACCAACCCAAGCACTTTAATACACATTAAAGCTAAATACTGCTGTAAGAAACTGAGAATTAGTTGCGAGAGGTGAGAGTCCTACGCAAATAACCAACACAGTCCTTGTCAATGTTAACCACAAAAGTCACTAGATAAACTAGACCTTCACTTTGGTAGCTTGGCGCAAAAGAAGCCAAGCTTAACTTAGAAACAATGTGTAAAGTACTTATGCAGCACTCAAATAGTAATAAAGCGAAAACACAACATAAGAAAAATCCCAACCCAATTTAGAAATATTGAGTAGAATTTAATAGAGAAAATTACACCAAAAATAAAACAATCCTATAGTAGAATCAAAGTAATCAATTTGTAATGTTCTAGGTCAAAATAGCACCAAAAAGCACAACAAACAACTATTGGGCCTCTGGGTTCAAAGGCACAAGTTCAGGTTGACCACAATGGAGCATGGAATAAAGGGACCAGGTTCATCTCAGAGAAGAGTGTACCTTCTCAAGGTCTAAAATCACTGAAGAAGCACCAGTTGGAGCTTCATGTATGTGGGAGCTGCCTACAAGGGAGGGGTTCATTGCTTGCAAAAGAAGCAGTTGTCACTGGAGCTCAGTTGTCATTGAAGGGAGAGGCATGGGTCGCTGTTTAGATTGAAGAGCAATTCACTGTCAGAACTTCAAATTGGCAGTATATGCGGTGACTGTTGCAGACGCAAGAAGCCCACTAGCAGTCCCGAAGAGCCCTGAATCTTTTTCAGCCAATTTTGAGGTTTGCAGGGGGTTCTGGGTTGGAAAACGTTGGTGAGTCCATGCCAGTCATTTCTCCCTGGACTCCCCAGGGAGTCTAATTTTCAGAAATATGTGGGGCTGGTAGGTTTCCCTAAATGGCCACCGAGTATGGGGGCAAAAACCCAGGTGCCCCCTTGCAAAACCAGATTGTTTTCTGATAGGTAATTTTGATTAGAACAAAGTCCGGTGCACATGTTTTAGCAAAATGGGTTCTGTTGTCAGAACCCCGACGTAAGCAAAATGTTTATTAGAATAAATGAGGGTCAGACTCCAGGTTTTGCCTGTGATAAAGATCTATCATTCAATCTTGATCAGTACAATCGATATTCGCCAGCCGACACGTGCTTCGTCACACCGTGTGCTTGATGTGACTCATCAGGGCTTTCAGATTGCTTGTGTGTGAAGAGATCGCAATGGCAGCTGTAAACCGGCTGCGTGCGTTGTATGGAAAAGCGACGGAGGCCGTTTCCTGCTAGAAGTGGAGAGTAAGCAAAGAACGGGTACGTCCCAGGTCAGAAGCAGGGTCCTGTGTTCTTTACGGGTAGCCGCATGAGTAAGTGCGGGGATGAAAAAAGGTTGTGGCTCCAGGTAACGGGACACAACCTTTTTTCATCCCCACACTTACCAGTGCAGCCAATTTGTGTCAGCCCGGTGAGTCCACAACTTTCCCACATGAAAATTTGAGAAAAATTTGATTTTTTCAGCAAAATTTGAGGTTGCAGGGGATTCTGGGTAAGAAATCGTTGGTTGGTCCACGCTAGCCATACCTCGCTGAACTCCCACGTGTATCTAGAAATGTGTGGGTTTAATAGGTTTCTCTAGATGACCGCCGAACCTGGCGCCAAAAACCTAGGTGACCCCACTTGCGAAACCAAGTCGTTTTGTGATAGGTAATTTTGTTGTCTCAATACGTTTTGGGCCCTTGCCTGTCAAGGGTACTTGCCCACCCATGCGAGTAAGGTACCATTTTTATCGGGAGACCTGGGGGAAAGCTGGGTGGTAGGAAATTTGTGCAAGCCCAGTCATCCCACAACTTTCCCACACAGAAATTCGAGAACATTTTGATTTCTTCAATTAAATTTGATGTTTGCAGGGGTTTCTGGGTAGGAAAACGTTGGGGGATCCAAACAACCCATACCTCCTTGGACTACTCAGAGTGTCAAGTTTTCAGAAATGTGTAGGTTTGGTAGTTTTCCTTAGATGGTCACTGAGCCTGGGACTAAAAACAATTTTAACAAATTTCCTGGCATCTATTGGGCTTTCTGCCCCCCCCTGGGGGGAGACTGGGGGCTACTGCCCCATCTGCCTCTGGGGGGGGCAGAAAGATTGTAGAATTTTGTGGGCAGTGGGGGCATTAGCATGCCCATCTTGGTCAGCCCCCAACCCTAAATTCAATTTAAAAAAAATCCTGGTATCTAGTGGGCTTTCTGCCCCTTAAAGGGGGTGATATGTCCATGCTTTACAAATAGGATTTTTTTTTATTTAATCAACGACAGAGACTGGGAAAGTAGTCAACTGTCAGTGCAAAGCGAGCACCTATATTGCACTTCTCCAGGTTACATGATAGGCACTGGGCCTTTCTCTTGCCCAGGGATGAGAATAGCCCTCATCACACAAACACACACTAGATTAGTGTGAGGTTAGGGTCACAAATAAAACAAGCATTGGAAATGCAATAGGGCTCGCATTAGGAAAGTTTGAACTATTGGTCTTATAAATGATTTTTTTTTATTTATGTGTTATTTTTTTAAATGGCTACATTAATAGCTTTGTCATTTACAATGCCAATAGGTATTACTTTCGCAAATGTGACACCTATAGCATTTGTAATGCAACATGTTTTGTATTTATGTGACTTAGATGTATTGATATTACAAATAACAATGGCTTTTAATTTTTTTAAATAATTAATACTCAAATAATTTATTTAATTTGTAATGGCAATAGCTTAAACTTTTGTAAATAACTTTTGCGAAGATTATGTTCAGTATTTTTTATTGTGACGAAAATCCAAGAACAGAAGTGAAATATTAACATCTTTTTGTGATTTGTAATAAAGCGTGAAAGCTTGAAAACAGCTTGAAACATTTAAAGAACATATTTGAACCAGTGATGCTGTGGTTGCGCTAAGTGATGCCGTAGTTGCGCTGAGTGATGCTGTGGTGGTGCTGAGTGATGCTGTGGTTGCGCTGAGTGATGCTGTGGTTGCGCTGAGTGGTGTGTGCATTGGTGGAGCTTAGTGGGTGCATTGGTGGAGCTGTGTGGTGGGTGTATCGGTGGAGCTGTGTGGTGGGTGCCTCGGCGGAGCTGTGTGGTGGGTGCATCGGTGGAGCTGTGTGGTGGGTGCATCGGCGGAGCTGTGTGGTGGGTGCATCGGTGGAACTGTGTGGTGGGTGCATCTGTGAAGCTGTGTGGTGGGTGCATCTGTGGAGTTGTGTGGTGGGTGCATCTGTGGAGCTGTGTGGTGGGTGCCTCGGTGGAGCTGTGTGCTGGGTGCATCAGTGGAGCTGTGTGGTGGGTGCCTTGGTGGAGCTGTATGGTGGGTGCCTCGGTGAAGCTGTGTTGGGGGGTACATCGGTGGAGCTGTGTGGTGGGTGCATCGGTGGAGCTGTGTCGGTGGAGCTGTGTGGTGGGTGCATCAGTGGAGCTGGGTGGTGGGTGCATCGGTGGAGCTGTGTGGTGGCTGCATCAGTGGAGCTGTGTGGTGAGTGCATCTGTGGAGCTGTGTGGTGGGTGCATCTGTGGAGATGTGTGGTTGGTGCATCTGTGGAGCTGTGTGGTGGGTGCCTCGGTGGAGCTGTGTGGTGGGTGCATCGGTGGAGCTGTGTGGTGGGTGCCTTGGTGGAGCTGTATGGTGGGTGCCTCGGTGGAGCTGTGTGGTGGGTGCATCGGTGGAGCTGTGTGGGGGGTGCATCGGTGGAGCTGTGTCGGTGGAGCTGTGTGGTGGGTGCATCAGTGGAGCTGGGTGGTGGGTGCATCGGTGAAGCTGTGTGGTGGGTGCATCGGTGGAGCTTTGTCGGTGGAGCTGTGCGGTGGCTGCATCGGTGGAGCTGTGTGGTGGGTGCATTGGTGGAGCTGTGTGGTGGGTGCATCGGTGGAGCTGTGTGGTGGGTGCATCGGTGGAGCTGTGTGGTGGGTACATCGGTGGAGCTGTGTCGGTGGAGCTGTGTGGTGGATTCATCGGTGGAGCTGTGTGGTGGGTGCATCGGTGAAACTGTGTGTTGGGTGCATCGGTGGAGATGTGTGATGGGTGCCTCAGTGGAGCTGTGTGATGGGTGCCTCGGAGGAGCTGTGTGGTGGGTGCATTGGTGGAGCTGTGTGGTGGGTGCATCGGTGGAGCTGTGTCGGTGGAACTGTGTGGTGGCTGCATCGGTGGAGCTGTGTCATGGGTGCATCGGTGGAGCTGTGTGGTGGGTGCATCGGTGGAGCTGTGTGGTAGGTGCCTCGGTGGAGCTGTGTGGTGGGTGCATCGGTGGAGCTGTGCGGTGGGTGCATCGGTGGAGCTGTGTAGGTGGAGCTGTGTGGTGGGTGTATCGGTGGAGCTGTGTGGTGGGTGCATTAGTGGAGCTGTGTGGCGGGTGCATCGGTGGAGCTGTGTGGTGGGTGCCTCGGTGAAGCTCTGTGGTGGGTGCATCGGTGAAGCTGTGTGGTGGGTGCATCGGTGGAGCTTAGTGGGTGCATTGGTGGAGCTGTGTGGTGGGTGCCTCTGCGGAGCTGTGTGGTGGGTGCCTCGGCGGAGCTGTATGGTGGGTTGGCAGGCGCATTGGCAGAGGTCGAGCCCTAAAAAGGGGAAAAAAGATGGCCACTGAGATTTTGAAAGGTCAGTCACAAGAGTAAATACACCAGATTCTGTTACAGAAGATATCTTGCATTAGCAAAATGTGGCTGAACATTTAAAACAAATTAAATCACAATCCCTGGAGTTTAGGATAACATCTGGTTCAATATAAAAATGGGTAGACAGTGGTTGTTCCTTAAAGCCTCCAAGAAATCTACAAAACAGGATAAGTTACATCACACCATGGAGGCCAAAATTTAACTGCTCGAATCGGAGTTGCTGACATGCTAGCCCATGACCTATGGATCGAAAGGCATCTGGGATCTGCGCCTCAGCCAAGGAGAGGACATGGGGCTTCCAAATAGCCAGGCATTGTTTAAGAGCAAACTAGTAGCCTGGCAGCTTTAATTTGTTTTTCTTCCAAAACATCAAAATACAAAACAAGTCTGGGAGAAGGCAGACAAGCCCTCGGCATTGCTGTGGTGGGGAGGAGGGGGCGGGGAGAGGCAAGAAGGGAAGAATAGGGGAGAGTAAGGGTGACGAGATGCATGGGGAGCAGCAGCCTTTGATGTGCTGGCCGGCCGTGGGCAGTGAATAATTAGGGGAGGAGAAATGCCAGAGCGCACTGGGCGGTTATCTAATGAGGCAGTAAAAAAACAAGCAAACTCCGTTGTACACCAAAAAAATTTATGTTTATATTTAGGTTACTGATAAGGGATATTTTTGTACTTTAATGTATCTAACTTGTACACTCAATTTTACAAGAAGATTCCTGCAAGATCAGATCCAAAACCTGTGCATGTAAAATGCTCTGGTGACCCATATTGTTCGCCCTGTAATGTGTATCCAGCACTACAAGCTTTCTAAATTTCGATTAATAAAACTGCATTAATGCAGATCCTGAAAATCAATATTTGATTCGAGAAAGTGCAGCAAATGCAGAGTGAGGTGAGGACCTCCTTGTTGTAACTCTCAATTAAAACGAGCATCTGAGCTCTTCTAGGCTCTCCGCGCTCTGGAATATTTCGTATTTAGACACAAAAGTGAGGGCTCGAGGCTCGATGTTGGGAAGAAGCATTAAGAATGGCTTCGCTGTAAGGAGTACTTCTGTTTCATAATCATCTGCAGTGCATTAGGGCAAGGGTGATGAAGGCACACTTAAATATGTTTCCGCCGCCCAACGTAATCCCTCGCATGTGCAAAATCAATTGTTTATTTCAAAAGAGGAGCAGCCCATGGAAGGCGCTACAGTGCCTCGATGCGAAGAGTTGTATGAAGCACTACAAAGCGCTATGTAACTGAAGATGATCAAATAAGGCAATCTGATCAAGCTATTTGCCCTCCGATCGTGCTTCGGCGCCTCGCCAGTAATAGGAAGCGCTATATGAATCACTATGAAGCGCTATGTAATGGAGCATGATAAAATAAGACAATCTGATAGCGCTATTCATTTTGATAAAGCATGAGCTAACCAAGTTCCGAAGAAACGTATTAAACACAAATAAATTGTAATGGGTTAATCAAGGCTGGCAAAAATCTTCTGGGTGTTATCTAGAAACCGGACTTTCAAATTCAGCATCATCCTGGGAGTGTGTGTCGGAGATGAGAGCGAGGAGAAAGTGAGGCGGCGGGGAGAGGAAAACAAGAGTACATGCGACTGCAGAGACAGGCAAATAATAAGTGGAGATAGGCAAGACAGACAGGCATGGACGCGGCCGCGGGGTGACAAATGCTCTGGGAGGAGAAATGCAGAGCGCACGCTGAAAAGCTTGTGGGAGGGAGGCTGGGTTGCCTTTGATATGGTAATGTGAGGCAGGCAGGCAGGCGGCTGGTGGCATTGTGCACGCGCTTTTTAGGGCTTGCGCTTGCGCAATGACCTAAAAAGCACATGCACTGCATGGAATCGCCAGTGGAATCGCCAGTGGTTGAACTCTGGATAAGCCACTATAGAGCTTCGCCAGCTATGCGCAAGCGCATCAGCAGGCGAGCCCTAAAACTAGTACAAAGATCAAAATGATTGGCATTGCTAATGCTTGTTCTTCTTACTACAACTCGTTTTTTAACCTGATAGTTCCCCAGTCTTAAAATAAGTTAACTAAGTTACCCAGAGGAGCTGTGTAGGTATTGGTTCTGTAGGCTAAAAAAGTCCCTCAACTATTTGGCTAAGTGAGGATGAGGAATATTTCTACTCTACTGATTTCTGCTGATTTCTGCTGTTGCAAATTCCCCCTGCCGGAGCAAAGAAAGAAAGCCTTTTGCAGTAGAAAAAAGTCTGTAGAAACAATTCGAATTTCAGCCCTTAATATAGCAATATGCCAATGTAAGTGCTTTATCACTGGCTTTTCAAAGAAACGGGCTCATTTGAGTCCTTGTTCTGCCTCTTGCGCGAGCCTTTAGTTACAACAGGCTGCTTGAAATGTTGGACAGCTGGGCATATTGTTCTCGAGGGGGGCCATTTCTGTCAATCCTCTTGAGACTTCTGAGTAGTGTTATCATAGCGGTACTTTCCCTCCCTCCTCCCTGAGTGAGGAGCAGATTCACTGAAGCGAGTATCTCGCTCTCTCTTTATGAAACATCATTGGTCTAGTCAAACACATGCCGTATCTGATTATGTTAATTTATAGTAAATATTTGATATTGTAGGGAGTATAGAAGCCACCTCTTTATTTTAAGAAGGGCAATTGCAACAAACGGCACTGTTCGCAAGAGACATCCGTGCTTGTGGAGACTTGCTTGGAAACAAGAAACAAGGCTGTAATTAGACGAGGGAGGGTACACAATTGGAGTCGTTTTAGACAGTATGTTCGTTTAGCAAAGTTACGGTGCATAAGATAGTATGTCAAATATTATTAATAATATGGTATTCATGAATTTACTAGGATTCCATAATCCCTGAACTCGAATTTACTTTCTAATTCCTAAGAGCAAGCATTGGTAACATAAAAATAATTCGACATGCTTTCTATAAATGTGTGAGAAGCTGTTTGTTGGCATTCATCGTGGGTCGCTGCGTAGGCCTGCTCTGAATGAAGCATGTCGGCAGCAATTTTGAAACGTTTTAACATAGTACTTTGAGAATTGGCACCAATGCATTAACTTTTAGTCCATTATACCGTTAATGTTCTGTGCTGAAATATATTTTTTCATTTCGAGTAAATTATCAGTAGTCTTTCACTAGACCACTTTTACAAGAGTAACTTCTCAACATAAAGTTGCTAGCAACTGTGGAAAATTACTGATTACCAGTGTAGCAGACAATGTTTCTGCTACACACCCTTACTAACATATGGAAGGTATCGCTGACGGTGACATTCCGCCTAAACCGTGCACCTCTCAGTGTTTCTCAGAGATACCGCCAGTACCCCTTTTACTTCCAGAGTGTGCTGGGGAGCCCAGTGACAGAAAACATGTTCTCCTTGTGTTGTTGTCTAAGTTAATGAGTCTAAATCTAAATACACCACATGTGACTGCAGGCTGTGCTATTAGTGAACCAGTCATTTTATGCGGAAATTACCAGGATATTTTATACTCGTGGCCTAAAGTTTTCTCACGTGTTATAGGAACAAATACGATGCATTACTAACGTAAATTTAAGGATGAGTGACCGTAATGACTATTGTATTTCCTCTGGTGGCATATCCAGGCAGTTCAAAATGAGTCTAGCTAGGACTCTCTGGGATTTGTAAAGGAGAACCTCTGTTGCGTAATCTCATCCACAACTGCGCGTATTCCCTCGTTACTTCTATAAACAGTTAGACCAAACACAATCTCGCCAGGAAATTCCTAACTTCTAACCTTTCGGGGTCAGAGAATGCACCAGACAGCTTGTTGTCTTGAAAAGCGACCCCAGTCCTGTTCTATTCCAAACAAACTTTCAGATGTTATCTGGGGAAAGCCTCAAGAGGTTTCACAGCTAACCCTCAAGATCAACAGTAGCACTTTGTGTCTCCCTTGCTGCACACACTCGACAAGTAATGACATGAAATCGGACACGACCCCTAAAACCGTTCATTGATGTCACTCTATCAAAAACAGCTCTATTTCAAATGCGTTTTATGGCGTGATTCCTGACATTATTTCGCAAATTAGAAAAATAAATCCGTTCGTCAATCATTAATGTATATTTATGTCAATTGTAACCAGCAGTGGAAGGACATTTTCATCTCAGTAAGTAATGGGCAATCGCAGAGGGTACACAAGCACATATGTATCAGTGTGTATGTGTGTGTGTGTATATACAGGCTGTACAAAATCTGTAAAATTCAGCCATTATAGTTAGCTGAGATAACTTTAATTCGTGCCCTACAATGAACTGCTGATGACTTCACATGTTATATCACTCATGACAAGGTCAGTGACATCACTGATGACATCTCAAATGACATCACTGATGACATCCTGTGACTGTGAGTGTTTCTAAAAAGTTTAAGAATTATATATATATATATATATATATATATATATATATATATATATATATATATATATATATGTATATATATATATTTCCTCGGTCGCCGTCCATCTCCGCAGGCTGCACTGGCTGCGCATTGAGAGCCGAGTGAAATTTAAAGCTCTCTGCATAATGCATCATTTCAAATCTGGCAAAGCCCCGAAATACTTGTCCTCCTTGGTACAGGATTATGTCCCTACCCGCACTCTGAGATCCTCTACGCAAAATAAGTTTCAAATCCCGCGCTTTAACAGAGCCAAAATTGGCAGTCGCTCGTTTGCGCTGCTCTCACCTTCCCTATGGAACTTCATGCCTCAACCCCTGCGATCCGAAATCTGCTATCTTAAATTCCGCAGGGGAATTAAGACCTGGCTTTTTAATTCTTAAAATGTGTGCTCAATCCGTCTCAGCTTACCTTACCTTTTGTTTGTTCACTAGCGCCGGGAAACCTCCGGGTAGCTGTGCGCTCAATAAATGCAATTATAATAATAATAATAATAATATATATACACATACACCAAGGTGTATTGATGAATGAGTGGGTGTATTAGTGTCTCTGGATGGTTCACTGGATACGTGACTGACTGTATAAGTGAATGATTAGACGTGTCTCGGTGAATTTATGGATATGGGACTAATCTGTGTTAATGTCTGTATCAGTCTGTCAGTTGGTGTGTAAGTGGATGCATGGGTTGGTGAGTAGCTACATGAGTGTCTAAATGGGTTATTGATTGGTTGTCTGAGTACCTGTGTAGGTGCCTGAGTGCCTATGTGGGTGGGTGAGGGGGTGTGTGACTCCCTGCTTGGATGTGGGAGTGGGTGATTCACTGGGTGTATGGTTGCTATTGCTTACCCGCACTATACAACTACTAACAGCACAATATACTGACTTTTTGTACATAAACAAGTCATAACACTTTAACAGACTTTCTGTAACTTATATTGTACAACTAGTCACCAAGCTACAACTTACAACAAAACACAGCTTATTATTAATCACACAGGAGAAACCTACTGCATTTACCAATGCTTGTTTGTTTTGCTAAGCTTTGAGGTGATCCATGAAGCTCGGGTCAAAATGCATTTTCCCCTGCTAATTCCCACAGGAATTTTAAGAAGGGATACAGAAAAAACAGCAAAATAGAATTACATCAAATTTCACAGAAAGCTAGATCTTAAATCAGAAAGGGTGCATTTTGTGAGTTGGTGTTAAGTCGCTTTTGAGAAATTAAGTTCAAAATATAGTGATATCTGTGCGGTTGATCCCATGGGAGTGACATCATTGATGACATTACTGATTACATCATACAATCACTGTGACACCGTCTTATAAAGTTTTAGTCTTGAAATAATGTAACACCACAAGTGGGAACACTTTTCTATTCAACTTAATGGGATTATATACTTCACATGACCTGCAAGAGAAGAGGATGCCAGGTATACATTTTATATTGGAAAGACACTTTTTTCAAGGCTTAATGGATTATACTCCAGGGTCGGCTGGTCATTGCGAGTGCCAGGGACCCACCCACCCTATTTATTACATTTTACTAATTAATCTATTTGCACAAAGTTGTAAATATTGGTAGCCAGGCATCATGTCTCACTGTTAGTCTATGTGAGTCTTACATAAACAAGGGTCAGACAAACACTCTTGGAGGCACTGCAAATTGTTTATTCTATTGTGCATGCTAAATCAATCGCCATTTTTACCGGGCTTAGGGCCATATGTATCAAGCCTTTTGTGATTCGCAAAGGCCGAAATTCGCAGAATTTCGGCCTTTGCGAATCGCAAACAGCCTTTTTGCATCTTTTGGGATGTATGAAACATTCCCAAAATAAGGAATTGCAAACTTGTGCGATTCCTTATTTTGCCATAGCATTTAGGGAATCGCAATTTTGCGATTCCTTAAATGCTATGTATGTAGCATTTTTGGCTAGCGAATTTCGGTTAAGGAATCGCAAATTACCACCAACTTGTAGTTGGTGGTAATTTGCGATTTCTTGTAAATATGCACAATTCTGCATTTGTGAGGGTGGCATATGACGCACATACATGCCCATTGGGCATGTATTTGCGCCATATGCACACACATGTAATTTACAGGGGTGCAGCAGGGTGTCCTTGAGATACCCCTGCACCCTTGCAAAAATTCTCAAATTGCGATTAGCAATTTGCGAATTCGCCATTTGAGAATTATTTGGACATCATTTCTATGGGCCTCCTGGTCCATAGGAATGCATTGGAAAATAGTCCTTAATTGCGAATTCGCAAATTGCTAAAGCTTAAGGAATCGCAAATTAAATGCTATTTTGTTCATACATACCATTTTGCATTTCCTAAATAGCGATTCCTTAAAATTAGCTATTTAGGAAATGCAAAATAGTTTGATGATACATATGGCCCATTGTATTTTACAGCCTTGTATGCCCCAATGGTAACACACTCAGTGAAGGCTTTCTATGACGTAACAGCAGTGTCATTCTTAAAGACAGTCTTAGGCACTGCAGGCACAAGCCCTGCATTGACCAAGACTGCTTGCCAGTTAATCAGGGAAGCCTCATGAATGGTCCATACTTTCCTATGTTGTCATAAGGTGGGGTGGGGTGGTGTCAGCAAGCCTCACTCACCCCACCCCACCCTCTGATGATTAGGGAAAAGGGGAGTTAAATCAGTAAAGACTTCCTGTGTTGATGATAGTAGGTGGGCTGTTCTGTATGCATGCACCCCAGTATCGACAATGTCATTATGAGGGCTCCACCGTTAACAGTATTTTGTGTAGTGCTGCCTTGTGCCTGCCTGTTCATCCAGGCACAGATGCAGTCACAGAGACCTAAGATATATTGAACTGCTTTTACCAATCAATCATTCAGGGGTTGGTAAATCACAGTTACCCTCCTGTGAAGGTCTCAAGGTGCAGGGGGGGGAGAGGGGCTGGCTCCATTGAGTGCTGGGGCCATCCGAACAGCCAGGTATTGAGGTCCTTCCTGAACTGGAACAGTATGGGGACTTGCCGGAGGTGGAGGGGGTGGTCGTTCCAGGCCTTGGTTGCAAGGTAGGAGAAGGACTTTCCTCCTGTTCTGGTCTTGTAGATGTGTGGGACGGTAGCCAGAGAGGGGTGAACTGATCGGATGTGCCTATTGGGTGCGCGGAAGGAGATGTGGTTGTTTAGGTATGCTGGTCTGATGTTGTGGAGGGCGTGCTGCTGTTCTGCCATCCCAGTACTATCACACAGGTTTTCAGGTATGGGTCTAGCAGCTAGTAGAAGTCTGTCAATGTTATCTAAAGGGGCATTGCCATGGCTGGTGTAGCAGCTGAAGTGGCACTGGGGCCAAGGAGTATAAGGTGCCCAGCCTTCTGGACCAACTGCTCTTAATTATGAAGGCCCACTTACATTTTGTTGTCAGTGCCTAACTGGGGCCCGCCACCAGTCTCCATTTTATGGAAGATGGATCTGGGTCCATGGGGTTAAAAGAGCAGCCAAGGCTTGAGGCAGCTAGTGGCACAGTAAAGTCTCAGCTTTTGGGTTGTAGGGAAGAGGTCAGTTAAAATATAATTGTATTTCCTTGAGTAATTCTCCTCTGCATGCTTTGCACCATGCAAAAATCAGAGGCCAACTAGGTACTTGCAGCAGTACTCAGTGCACAGAAGCTTCAAAAATGAATGTTATGCAGGTCTGTATGCCCCTCTGTTGTGAGGGCCTGTATATGCCCGTCTGCAGGTTTCCCTCATCTCTGTGATACCCTTTATCTCCCTGGCTCTAGGTCCCTCTCCTCTGTTGTGGCGGCCTACATATCTCCTGGTGCAGCTCGCACTTTTCAGTCTTTTCATATCAGGTGGTGTCATTCTGTGCTGGGGCCAGACCCTTCAGTCGTTGATCTCAAATACCACTACTACTAAAAAGGATGAATTTTCAAAACGTTCTCCGCTGGGGCTGGGCCTTTGAGCGCCTAAGCACTAAACGCCTGTAGTCTTGCATTTCCTCAAAAGTTGCTTTTCCCGGGGTATTTATTGTTGTTGGCACTACAAACATGCAAATAATATCTATCTGCCTCAGCTACATTTAAAATCCTTTGACGTACACGTTTTAAAAAGTGCAGTGTCTTGAAAGTTAATGAAAGCAAATGATGTCAATTGTAAATCCGCTCATATAATTCAGCTGTAGCTGAAGTGTGTGGTCCCCAAAACTGCAGTGCACAGCAGTGTGTATGAATGGTTGTCATAAGTTTTTTCATGGTGACCGCCCTCTGTCTTAGCACTGAATGTGGAGAATTTTTTTGTGAGCCACCAAGCCATGGAGAAGGGTGGAGGTTGAGGCTCTTCAGATGATGTCTTATGTGGAGCTGTTTACTCGCAGGAACCAGGTAATGGGTTTGTTGCATAAATTGAGTCTCTGGCTGAGTTGTAAAAGATTTGTTTTCAAACCCACCGGTGACAAGAGTGAACTAAGTTCAATGCACCAACGCTTTTATGTGAATTAAAAGGGTTTGGTATCCCTGCAGAACCCCACCCAAATACATATTTGAAGTGGCTTCAATGTTTTTGGGTTAATAACAGTTCCTACACAGGGATCCAGGGACAGTTGATCAGAAACAAAAGTTTTTCTCATTAAAAACACACACACAACACGCACTAAGGAAAATACATTTTAACTAAATAGCACGCTTATTTCAACAGATGCACTCTGTTGTTTAACACATCTGAAATAACCATATCGAATATGAAAAAAATAGCACAAATGCACATTGCAAACAATGAGAAATCAGATGACCATTTCTACCAGGTTTAAAATGTCAGCTAAAATCCTAGTACCCTAAAACCTATTTCTATGTGCTACGCTGGGAGACCATTGAGTAGGATGACTTGCAACAATATCTTCATAGGGAGGATGAGCACACCTTGTTTACTGTCAAATGGTGCAATTATCTGGAGTGAAGAGACTGTTCCTTGCAAAAGGCAAACATGTGTTCAGCATCAGCATTAACTACTCCAGGATGAGGCTCGATATCAGCTTTCAGTGGAAAGTGTGATACAGCAACAACTCTGGTAAGCAGAATCTTGTTAGGCAGAATCTTGCATGATAATCTGAGGCAAAGCGGTCAAGTGGCAGTCCTTTTATATTGTATCTTATTGAAGGTGGAATTTCCAACATCACTTTAGGAATGTTTGATATAACCAATGAGCGTCAAGATGCTGGCCTAAGACTCATTCCTTTAAACATTTCAGGTGAAAGTACAACAACTCAGACTACACTTTTTTGGATTTTATTGACCTTGAGACTGCAATAACAAGGCTGTTCCAAACTGATGTGGCATCAGGTGTTTTCTTGATAGTTATGTCTAATTGACTTGACGCCTTCAAAGTCCTTTGAAAGACAAGGACTGATGATATCTGCGTCAGTCAGACATGTTGATGCTTTTGCGAAAATACAGAAAATGGAGCCTCAGCCTACCTAAAATGGAGTCATGTCTTATGTCTTTACCTCAACCCCAGCTTCTATATCTGAATTGTGCCATCACATGGACACAAAGGTACATTGGAGTTTGTCTAATTTATGGGGAAACCCACACTCTCAGAACGTTAAATATATACAATTGTATTTTAACATCTAAGTGAAATGAATTTCTGTATATATATATATATGTAAGCAAGGCTACACATTAGCCGAAATGCGTCATCCTGTCTGACAACATCTCGCACCAACTTTAATAAAAGTCACTGCAGCCAGCAGTGAGCAAGTCAATTTTGGAGTCCGTGTCTTTCTCCGTTTGGTGGTTTCAAGCGCCGGAGTGGTAATTGGATATATATATATATTCAATGAAAAAACCATAGGTTTCACACCAGTTATAGTTAGGAATTAGCATTTAAAAAACCTATCAAATTCACTGAAAAAACCATAGGTTTAACACCAGTTATAGTTAGCTGGAAATTTTACTGATATAAAACCATTGAAATTCCCACGTTATAGTTAGATGGACTCACTATAACTTGCGCGTGCAATGCACTGCTGATGACGTCACATATTACATCACTCATGACATGGTCAGTGACATCACTCATGACATCACTGATGACACCATCCAGTGAATGTGTGTCTTTCTGAAAAATAAATATATTTTATATATGTATATGTAAAAGTTGATGGAAGAATAAATGTTTAAATAAGTGTCTAAATGGATGGTTTTTAAAAAAAATTGATTGGTTAACTGGCTTATTAAGTGTATGTTAGTGAATACATATATTAGTGAGTAATGTTTAAATATTTAAATATATGTATTAGTGTTTCACTTTGTTTATAAGTGGCTGCATGGGTTGGTGAGTAGCTACATGTGTAGGTATATGGGTTATTAGATGTTTTTTTAGTATCAGTATGAGTGTTTGTATGGTTTGGTGGGGGTATTACTTATCACATAGATGCATGAATGACTAACTCTCTCTTTGTATATGTTTTGAAGACAGCATATGTGCAGGACTGTATGGGTGGATGAGTGTGTATATGTGTGTGTTACTGCGTGAATGACTGTCTCACTAGTGTCTTTATCAGTAACTACATATGTTTTAATCTAGTATTTGTGAATATTGATGTATATAAGTGAGTATATGTGAGAGTAAGAGATTGTAAGAGTTCCTGTTTAAATAACTATGTGTTTCTATAAGTGATTGTTTAAGAGAGTAAGTATGTGTAAGTTTCCTTAGAAGTAAGGTGGTAGTGTGTGTTTAGATGTATATGCAAATAAATGGATGTTCAATAGTTTACTTGCATGTGTGAGTATGTGTGAGAGTAACTTTTGGATGACTGTTGGTGTGTAACAGGATGTATAGGTGTATCACTACATATGATGAGTGAGTATATGTATGAGTGACTATATAGAACTGTTGGTGAATGAGTGGATGTGTATATAGATGGTGGAATTATTGAATTGGTTGTTGTAACTTTTATGTGTATCTCCATTTTTTTGAAAATGTTAATTTCTATTTTTGAATATGTGTTTCATGGGTTACATTACACTGAAAGGAGGTCTGTCACTCTGTCTCAAGGATGATGTCATCAGTGATGTCATGAGTGATGTCACTGACCATGTCATGAGTGATGTAATATGTGACGTCATCAGCAGTGCATTGCACGCGCAAGTTATAGTGAGTCCATCTAACTATAACGTGGGAATTTCAATGGTTTTATATCAGTAAAATTTCCAGCTAACTATAACTGGTGTTAAACCTATGGTTTTTTCAGTGAATTTGATAGGTTTTTTAAATGCTAATTCCTAACTATAACTGGTGTGAAACCTATGGTTTTTTCATTGAATTTCATAGGTTTTTAAAATGCTAATTCCTTTGTATATCGAGTTTCTAACCTTTTTTTTTTTTTTACAATTTGCTGTTTTTTTTTAAGTATTCATTTTTTTTATATAATTTTTTTCTTTTGCGCTCTGGGTGCGCGCTCCGGGAAGCTTTCAGCTAAGCTCTCCGGTAAGCTTTTCCGTGAGCTCATCGGAAAGCGCACCCAGAGCGCTACTGTCGTTCGTGAAAAAAAAAATGAATGAAAAGTTAATAATAATGCAAAACATTTCGTACCATACAAATAAAATTAGTTTTTTTTAATAAGGAAAATGATTATGCATTTCTGTAAAAGTTTGATGACGTCACTTCGGCGCGCAACGTAAGTGCCCTCGGAAGCGCCTACGTTCGCGGCGCGTAAACGCACGCAAAAGCGCCTACGATCGCGCCACGTTTGCGCCCCGGAAGCGCCTACGATCGCGCTGCGTAAACGCACCGGAAGTGCTCCGGAGCGCGCAGCGTAAACGCGTCGGGTCATGTGACCTTAAAATAACACTTTTCATTGGTTGCTAACAGTTTTTTTTACAATGAATGAAATCCCCACCCATTTCCTTCACTTCTTCTTTCACTTTTGTGACTGAAAGACCTGCCTTTTTGCTCTTGCATATTTCTTGGTTAATCATGGCTGCCAGACCATCCAGCAGTGAAGATGAGCCTGAATTCATCGATGAAGAGCCTCCTCAACCAAAGGTGAAAGAGCATTTCATTTGGAAATTTTTTAAGTTTCCAGCAGACCAGAAAAAGGTGAATGCACCAAAAGTGGAGTGCAGGATCTGCAAACAGGTCCTGTCACGGGGTAACCCCCAAAAAAAGTACTCTTTTGGGAACTTTACCATGATCCGACATGTGGAGAGGAGGCACCCCCAGAATTTTGCCCGGGAAAGTGTCAGGGCTCTGGCACAAGAGGTTCCCAGAGATGGGGCCTCTACATCAACCGGAGGAGCAACTTCTTCTGGGAGAGAGCAATCGCAGGAGCAGGTGCCAAACATACAACCTGCATTTAACCATGGGGTCGTCAAATGCAGATACTGCAATCAACTCCTCACCTATGGGGAGCAAAGTGTCCTGCTCATGGTTCGAGCATTGGAGAACCATCGCTGCCCTTCCCACCCCTAATTTTTTTGTTTTCTTTTTGCTCCTGTTGAGCAGTTTCCCTTCCCTGTTTTTGTTCCTGTTCAGTTAAAAGAAGAAAACCAAAAGTTCTTTTCAGAACTACCTCCAATTCTCATCAAAGAGCTATATTCTTAAAAAAATGAAGAGTAAGTGAAATATAGTGCATTGATAATTGAAAGGAGAATGAGTAAGAAAGAACAGAAAGGTATGAGAGGTGAAAGGAAGTGAAGTAGGAGGAATGAAAGAAGGTGAGTGTTAGAAAAGAAAGTTATGACACAGTGAATAAACTGGAGGCCTCATTTCTAAAAAGTGACGCATCGCTACGTGAAAACAGCGATGCGTCACTTTTCTGGACGCACTCTTTATGACATTCCAGATATGTCATATTTAATATATGACTAATCAATTCGCAAGGAGTTACAGATATGTCAGTATTTCTGACGTATCTGTAAACACAAAAGTAACGCATTGCTGGAGTGCGTCACAAAAGTGACGCAACTCCAGTAATGTGTCCTTTCACATGGAAAAAGCACCATGTGAAAGGTTTGCTGTGAAGCAGACGCAAGATTTTGACGCAACAGCATCCTAAAAGTGACGCACTGCGTCATTATTACCAAGCTTTTTGCGGGGGAACACCCCCTCTGCATGCATTATACCTGACGCTATTTTTAAAAAGTGACGCATCTAGGTACATGGTTCACTTTTTAAAACTCTGCGCCACATTATATCTGCATCAGATATAATGTATGCAGAGGGGGCAATCCCTCCCAAAAAGCTTGGTAATAATGACGTACTGAAATCTATGAGATTTCTCTGCGTCACTTTTAGGATGCTGTTGCGTCAAAATCTTGCGCCTGCCTCGCGTCACTTTCATGTTTACAGATATGTCAGAAATACTGACGTATCTGTAACTCCTTGCAACATGATTCGTCATACATTAAATATGACACATCTGGAATGTCATAAGGAGTGCGCACAGAAAAGTGACGCATCGCACCAGCAGTGTAAAAAAATGTGCCTCGTTGCACTATATTTAAAGGACGCAACAGCATCCTAAAAGTGACGCAGTGAAATCTCATAGATTTCACTGCATCGCTATTACCAAGCTTTTTGCGGGGGAACACCCCCTCTGCATGCATTATACCTCACGCAGATATAATGTGGAGCAGGATTTTAAAAAGTGACCCATCTACCTAGATGCGTCACTTTTTAAATATAGCGCAACGAGGCGCATTTATTTACACCACTGGTGCGATGCGTCACTTTTCTGTGCGCACTCCTTATGACATTCCAAGTAACGCATTGCTGGAGTGCGTCACAAAAGTGACGCAACTCCAGTAATGTGTCCTTTCACATGGAAAAAGCACCATGTGAAAGGTCTTGCGTCAGTCTAACACCTGCTGTAAAGCAGGCACAAGATTTTGACGCAACAGCATCCTAAAAGTGACGCAGTGAAATCTCAAAGATTTCACTGCGTCGCTATTAGAAAGCTTTTTGCGGGAGAACACCCCCTCTGCATGCATTATACCTGACGCTATTTTTAAAAAGTGACGCATCTAGGTACATGGGTCACTTTTTAAAACTCTGCGCCACATTATATCTGCGTCAGGTATAATGTATGCAGAGGGGGCATTCCCCCGCAAAAAGCTTGGTAATAACGACGTACTGAAATCTATGAGATTTCTCTGCGTCACTTTTAGGATGCTGTTGCGTCAAAATCTTGCGCCTGCCTCGCGTCACTTTTATGTTTACAGATATGTCAGAAATACTGATGTATCTGTAACTCCTTGCAACATGATTCGTCATACATTAAATATGACACATCTGGAATGTCATAAGGAGTGCGCACAGAAAAGTGACGCATCGCACCAGCAGTGTAAAAAAATGTGCCTCGTTGCACTATATTTAAAAAGTGACGCATCTAGATAGATGCGTCACTTTTTAAATATTGCGTAACAATGCGCATTTTTTTACACCGCTGGTGCGTCACAAAAATTGACGCACAGGCGGCGCAAAACTGGCAGCGCAAGACCTTCATAAATATGGTCCTGGATTTTCCCCGTGCTTCGCCGGTGCGCGTACCATGCGCTTCCCCCGCGCAAAACAAAAAAATAAATAAAAAATGTAATGCCCCGCAGGACCCTATTTTAGCCCCCACATCAAACCTAGGGGGTCAGAGAGGGTCTACTCTTCCCCCTTATGGTCATTTGCCCCTTTTTTTTTCAAACCACTTGTGTCTCGATTTTACCGAGACACAAGATGGCGGCCGCTCCAGACTGTTTAGAATGTTTACAGACACCCAAGAGCCAATCAGCTTCCTGCGCGCAAGTCGCGTGTCGCGCCTGAAGCGCACCCCGGTGCGCGCACCGGAGAGCGCCAATAGATATATATATTTTTTTGAACCTAAATTACTCAAAATCCACTGCAGCACATATCTTGAGACATAGCAAAGGCACATCGGGCTACCAGTCCCTACAATTTTGCCAAGTTTGGTGGAAATCCATTCAGCCGTTCGGGCTAAAAGTGAAATCGACCGCCCTATGGAAAGTAACATAGGGAAAACGCGTTTTGGGACCCCCCTTTTATCTCGGCCCCCGCTTGACGTATCCCCCCCAAACTTCCAAGGAAGAACCGGAGCTCGACGAGGCCATTTTCAGGAAATTTTCAGGCAGATTCGTCAACCGGTGCCAAAGTTATTCCAAATAGAATTTTGAGATTTAACATTGAAAAAAATCCTAACTATAACTACCTACTGGCGACCGCCAGTAGGTAATATATATATATATATATATATATATATATATATATATATATATATATATATATATATATATATATATATATATATATATATATATATATATATATTATATATATTACCTACTGGCGGTCGCCAGTAGGTATATATAGTTAGGACCTAGGAAATCCGCAACATTCTATTGAGAATAACTTTGGCGCCGGTAAATCAATCTATGTGAATTTCTCAAAGAAGATGGCGCGTTACGCTCCGCTCCTTCCCTGAAAGTTTCGGGGGGATTCGTGAAGCGGGGGCCGAGAAAAAAGGGGGGTCCCAAAACGTGTTTTCCCCATGCAATTTTCCATAGGACCTTTAGACACGGCTACAGCCCAAACGGCTGAACGGAATTACAAGAAATTTGGCAAAATGGTAGAGTCTGACTCGCAGATCACGCTTTTGCTTAAATGGTGTAAATCCCTCCAGTAGTTGCTGAGAAAATTCAAGTTGAAATCAATTATATATCTATAAGCGCGCACAGTGCGAGCACCGTGCGCGCACCGTGCGAGCACCCCGCGATTTTTCCCAAAAAAAATTATAATTTTTAGGGGCCTTGGGGGTCCTTGTGGGACCCCCTGAGCAGGCCTAGATGGTCAGTGTGCTTCTACCCTGGCCCCTTTTTGAGTTCTACACATTTGTTTTCCTGCTTTCCTGTGCCTTAGTCTACTGAGGCACAAGATGGCTGCCAACTGTTTCTGTTTTGGAGTGTTGATAGACAGTAGTAGCTAATCAGCATGCCTTCCAGAGAAAGTTGCATGCTCATTGGCTGTCAACACTACAAACCAGGAAGTGTTGGCATCCATCTTGTGCTAGGTAGACCGAGGCACAAAAGAAGCAGAGCTCACAGCCCACACAGCTCTCACAGCCCACACAGCTCTCACAGCCCACACAGCTCTCACAGCCCACACAGCTCTCACAGCCAACACAGCTCTCACAGCCCACACAGCCCTCACAGCCCACACAGCCCACACAGCCCTCACAGCCCACACAGCTCTCACAGCCAACACAGCCCATACAGTTCTCACAGCCCACACAGCTCTCACAGCCCACACAGCTCTCACAGCCCACATGGCTCACACTCTCACAGCCCAAACAGCTCTCACAGCTCTCACAGCCCACAGAGACCTCACAGCCCACACAGTCCTCACAACCCACACAGCTCTCACATCCCACACTGCTCTCACAGCCCACACAGCTCTCACAGCCCGCCTAGGTAGACCGAGGCACAAAAGAAGCAGAGCTCACAGCCCACACAGCTCTCACAGCCCACACAGCTCTCACAGCCCACACAGCTCTCACAGCCCACACAGCCCTCACAGCCCACACAGCCCACACAGCCCTCACAGCCCTCACAGCACACACAGCTCTCACAGCCAACACAGCCCTCACAGCCCACACAGCTCTCACAGCCCACACAGCTCTCACAGCCCACACAGCCCTCACAGCCCACACAGCCCACACAGCACTCACAGCCCTCACAGCATACACAGCTCTCACAGCCAACACAGCCCACACAGCTCTCACAGCCCACACAGCTCTCACAGCCTTCACAGCCCACACAGCCCACACTCTCACAGCCCCACAGGTCTCACAGCCCACACAGCTCTCACAGGCCTCACAGCCCACACAGCCCTCACAGCCCACACAGCTCTCACAGCCCACACAGCTCTCACAGCCTTCACAGCCCACACAGCCCACACTCTCACAGCCCAAACAGCTTTCATAGCCCACACAGCTCTCACAGCCCAAACAGCTCTCACAGCCCACACAGATCTCACAGCCCACACAGCTCCCACAGCCCACACAGCTCTGGCAAAGATAATACCAGCAGAGAACAAGCACTGGCAAAGACAATAACGGCAGCAAACAAACACTGGCAAAAACAATAACAGCAGAAAAAAAGGCAAAGACAATAACGGCAGCAAAAAAAAACCACGGACAAAGGCAATACCAGCAGCGAACCAACACTGGCAAAGATAATACAATCAGGGGGGCAGGGGCACAAAAAACGGCACAATCAGGGGACAGAAGGCCCGACAAACGGCACAATCATTGGGCAGAAGGCAAGAAAAAACGGCACAATTAGTGGGCAGAAGGCAACAAATACGGCACAATCAGGGAGCAGAAGGCAAAAAATACAGCACAATTAGGGTGCAGAAGGCAAGAAATATGGCACAATCAGGGTGCATGAGGCAGGAAATATGGCATAATCAGAGGGGCAGAAGCCAAGAACTACGGCACAATCAGGGGGGCAGAAGGCAAGAAATACGGCCCAATCAGAGAGCATCTTGCTCCGGTCCAAAAATTGGATCCCTAGGGCTGCTCAGGTGGTCCCACAAGGATATTAACATATTTAAACGTTATTCGCTAATAGAATTTGCATTTTCAAAACCTTGCAAATTCACTGAAAAAACCATAGGTTTCAGGCCTTATTCAGGTAGGAATTGGCATTTAAAAAACCTTTGAAATTCACTGAAAAAAACATAGGTTTTAGGCCTTATATAGTTAGGAATTAACATATAAAAAACCATTGAAATTCACTGAAAAAACCATAGGTTTTAGGCCTTATATAGTTAGGAATTAGCATTTAAAAAATCTTGCAAATTCACTGAAAAAACCATAGGTTTCAGGCCCTATATAGTTAGGAATTAACATATAAAAAACCACTGAAATTGCTCCTATATAGTTAGTTGAACTAACTATATATTTCGCGCATTCGCAATCCACTGCTGATGATGTCACATATTACATCATTCATGACATGGTCAGTGACATCACTGATGACATCACTGATGACATCTCAAATGACATCACTGATGACATCTAATTTGACATCAATGACCACCACTGATAATATATTTCATGTGATAATACAATGCTCCTCCTTACACTCTAATATAACCTCTGTTACACCTAGTGTTAAATACAGAGTATCATTTTTGAAACCATTGACACACGAATACCAGTTACTACATACGCACTCACTGATTCCTATGTCTACACACACATTCACTCATTCAGCCATACAATCACTCATACATACAGTCACTCATTATTACAACACTATCATATGCACTCATACACCTATGCAGACACTCACACACTGCCACTCATCCATGGAGTTACTCACACACCTAGTCAGTCCTGTAAAGAATCAATCACACTTTGATTTCTTCATCTATACAGTTATGTTGAATAACTTTGGCGTTGATGTGCGGAATTGGCTGAAATTTTCAGGAAAATGGCACATTTTGTTTCTGAACGTCCCTTGAAAGTTTGGGGGGGTTTCGTCAAGCGGGGGCCGAGGAAAAAGGGGGGTCCCAAAACGTGTTTTTAACATTGAGTTTTCCATAAGGCGGTTGGACTCACTTTTAGCTCGAACGGCTGAATGGATTTCTATGAAACTTGGCAAAATTGTAGGGACTGGTAGTCCAATGTGCCTTTGCTAGGACTCAAGATATGTGCTCCAGTGGATTTTGAGTATTTTAGGTTCAAAAAAAGATATATATCTGTGACAGCGTCCCGGTTAGCGCCCCGGTTCGCGTACCAGACGCGTAACGGAACTTCGCGAGGAGAAGCGGATTGGCTCTCCGGTGACTGTGAACATTCTAAACAGTTCGGAGCGGCCGCCATCTTGTCTCTCGGTAGGATCGAGAGTCAAGAGGTGGAAATAAACAAAGGGGGAAATGAATAAAAGGGGGCAAGGTAGACCCCTCCTGACCCCCTACGATTGATGTGGGGGCTATTAAAGGGCCCCGCAGGGCAAAAAAAAATATATATTTTTTTTTGATTTTTCGCGGTGGAAGCGCTTCCCGGTACGTGAACCGGGTAGCTTACCGGTAGCGTAACGGGAGTCCGCCATCTTGCGTTTAGGTCTAATTTGGACACAAGATGGATGATAAACAATGCTGGGATTGTGTAAAAGAGGGCAAGGGAGACATATCCTGACCCCCTGTTTGCCCGATGTGCCTTTACTAGGTCTCAAGATATGTGCTCCAGTGGATTTTAAGAAATGAATGTTCAAAAAAATATATATATCTGTGACAGCGTCCCGGTTAGCACCCCGGTTCGCGTACCAGACGCGTAACGGAACTTCGCGAGGAGAAGCAGATTGGCTCTCCGGTGACTCTCAACATTCTAAACAGTCCGGAGCGGCCGCCATCTTGTCTCTCGGTAGGATTGAGAGACAAGAGGTGGAAATAAACGAAGGGGGAAATAAATGAAAGGGGGCAAGGTATATCCCCTCCTGACCCCCTAGGATTGATGTGGGGGCTATTAAAGGGCCCCGCGGGGCAAAAAAATAAAATAATATTTTTTTGATTTTTCGCAGTGGAAGCGCTACCCGGTACGCGAACCGGGTAGCTCACCGGTAGCGTAACGGGAGTCCGCCATCTTGTGTTTCGGACGAATTTAGTCACAAGATGGAGGATAAACAATGTTGGGAATGGGTATAAGGGGGCACGGAAGACATATCCTGACCCCCTAGGTTTTCTGAGGGTGGCTGAGGAGGCCCATATATGTCATTTGAGATGTCATCAGTGATGTCATCAGTGATGTCACTGACCATGTCATGAATGATGTAATATGTGACATGATCAGCAGTGGATTGCGGGTGCGCGATATATAGTTAGTGCAACTAACTATATATGCGAATTTCAATGGTTTTGTGTGAGTAAAATAAGGTTTTGTAAATCCTAATTCCTAACTATATATGGTCTATAACCTATGGTTTTTTCAGTGAATATATATATATATATATATATATATATATATATATATATATATATATATATATATATATATATAAACAAATCTTCAATCAGCACACTCCTGCCAAAAATGAAGACACGGACCCAGAAGGCTGCAGTAAGGGAGATTTAATTCCAACCTCTCAGGTGACGCGTTTCGAGCAACTAGTGCTCTTGTTCACACACCGCACACCAGGTCAGCAAACATTTTTATACACTTTTTTTTGCTATGTGATGCTCCACCTTCTCAGTGAGTCACATGGTGTATAGACATAAAAAACAAACTATCGTTGTTTTGAGTAAGTGCACACCAACCTTAAATAAACAATGAAAGGCACTGAAACAATATAGCTGCATGAATGCAAAAACACTAACTTTGACATCTTATACTCCAGATGTATAAAGTCATGACAAAATTAATTTTGTTGGGGAAATACTCCAACTTAAATACAAAAGAAAGTATTAACACATAGAAAAATATATATATGTATATACTCATTTCCTATGTACAATAATTTACATATAATCTATCTATTTACATTGCTATTTACAACTTTCAAAAATCATGACTCAATAGCCCAGTACCACAATACGTAGTACCTCAAGTTATCACAAAATTCACATGAGGGAATAGTACTTGTGACTGGAGTATATAAGTGTATGTTACCAGTGCCTCAACTCATACGACCAACCCTAAGTGATTTTTACATATAAGTGATAATGTGAAATAATGAAAGCAAAAAAACCTTTGTTGATACCAATAACTGACTCATCAACAATATATACATAAAGTTTGCATGAGAGACAAATAATTACAGAGACAAATATATTCATATCCAGATCATATGAGATAAAATATCTTAACATGTTCCAAACAGGGTGCAACTTCAGCGCAGTTAGAATTTTCTGTATATGTACATATTCTTAAGTTCTGCAAGACCTTGAAAAGAATAAACATGAAAGACCACATAAATATTCACTCTATATCTTATTAGAGAAATATTATCAGATAAACAAACAGAAAATAACGATCATGTGCAAAATCACAACAAATGATGCAAATCTTCCGTTGTATTTAACCCATTGGGATATTTGCTGTCCAGCTCCATTATGTACTCTGTTTCTTTTTTCCTCAACAATCTTTCTCTGTCTCCTCCTCGATTGAGGGGAGCTACCACATCTATGACAAAGTACGTTAACTTAGACAAGTCATTGTGGGTAGACCTGAAGTGGCGTGCTACCGGGTAAGTATTGTCATTATTCACTATCGCACGTAGGTGCTGCAGAATCCTGACATGCACCTGTAGTTTGGTACTGCCCACATAACGAAGGCCACAGGTGCATGTCAGGACATATATTGCATACTCACTGTGACAGTTATAGTGACCCCGGATAGTTTTTCTGATGGAACTGAAAGGTGTGTTATAATGTGTGGTATTAACACCAAATTTGCACGCCCTACACGAGGAACATTTAAAGAAACCCTTTTGTTTAAGCCAGGCACTGCCACTACCCAGCTCTGGACTACTTTTGACTAGACAGTTGTGCATACTAGGGGCCCTCTTGTAAGTTATTGTAGGAGTGCTGGGAAGTATCAATCAATCAATCAAAGACATTTATAGAGCGCACTACATACCCGTAGGGTCTCAAGGCGCTGGGGGTAGGGGGGTGCCGCTACTGCTCGAACAGCCAGGTCTTCAGCTTCTTCCTGAAGGAGAGGTGGTCCTGGGTCAGGCGCAGGTCGGTCGGGAGGGAGTTCCAGGTCTTGGCGGCCAGGTAGGAGAAGGACCTTCCTCCTGTAGTCGCTCTTCGGATGCGGGGGACGGCGGCGAGGGCGTGGTTGGCTGATCGGAGGTGGCGTTTGGGAGCGTAGAAGTTGATTCGGTTGTTGAGGTAGCTCGGGCCTTGGTCGTGTAGGGCCTTGTGTGCGTGGGTGAGGAGGTGGAAGGTGATTCTTTTGTTGACGGGGAGCCAGTGCAGGTCTTTCAGATGTCCGGAGATGTGGCTGGTTCGTGGGATGTCGAGGATGAGTCTGGCCGAGGCGTTCTGGATCCGCTGGAGTCTCTTCTGGAGCTTGGCGGTGGTACTGGCGTAGAGGGCGTTGCCGTAGTCCAGTCGGCTAGTGACGAGGGCCTGGGTGACGGTCTTCCTGGTCTCGGTGGGGATCCACCAGAAGATCTTCCGTAGCATGCGTAGGATGTTGAAGCACGCCGAGGAGACGTTGTTGACTTGCCTGGTCATGGAGAGGGAGGAGTCCAGGATGAAGCCCAGGTTGCGTGCATGGTCTGTCGGTTTGGGTACGGTGCCCAGAGCGGGAGGCCACCAGGAGTCGTCCCAGGCGGAGGGTGAAGAGCCCAGGATGAGGACCTCCGTCTTGTCTGAGTTCAGTTTCAGGCGGCTGGTCGTCATCCACTCGGCTACCTCTTTCATCCCTTCGTGCAGGTTGGCTCTGGCGGCGGCGGGGTCGTTGGTCAGGGAGAGGATCAGCTGGGTGTCGTCGGCGTAGGAGATTATGCTGAGGTTGTGTTGGCGTGCGATGGCCGCGAGGGGGCTCATGTAGACGTTGAAGAGGGTGGGGCTCAGCGAGGATCCTTGAGGGACGCCGCAGATGACTTCGGTGGCCTCTGACTTGTACGGTGGTAGGCGGACTCTCTGTGTTCTTCCGTCGAGGAAGGAGGTGATCCATTCCAGAGCCTTCTCCTGGATTCCGACGTTGCTGAGGCGCTGTACTAGGGTGCGGTGGCAGACAGTGTCGAATGCCGCGGAGAGGTCTAGGAGGATGAGGGCCGCTGTTTCTCCGTTGTCCATCAGGGCTCGGATGTCATCGGTGGCGGCGATGAGGGCGGTCTCGGTGCTGTGGTTGGCTCGGAAGCCAGACTGTGAGGGGTCGAGGGATCCATTCGTCTCAAGGAAGGTGGCCAGCTGCTTGTTGACGGTCTTCTCGATGACTTTGGCTGGAAACGGGAGGAGCGAGATGGGGCGGTAATTCTTGAGTTCGGTGGGGTCCACTGTGGGTTTCTTGAGTAGAGCGCTGAGTTCGGCGTGCTTCCAGCTCTCAGGGAAGGTGGCGGTGTCGAAGGATGTGTTGATGATGTCTCGCAGGTGGGGTGCGATGACAGCGTCGGCCTTGTTGAAGACGTGGTGAGGGCAGGGGTCGGTCGGCGATCCGGAGTGGATGGAGTTCATCGTGCGGATGGTGTCTTCGGTGCTGATCGGAGTCCAGGCGTGGAGGGTGGTGGTGCGGGGTGGTTGTTCGGTCGTGGTGTGCGTTGGTTGGTTGTTGAAGCTGTTGTGTATGTCCGCGATCTTGTTGTGGAAGTATGAGGCGAGGGAGTTGCAGAGGTCTTGCGATGGGGTGATGTCGTTGTTTCCTGCGCTGGGGTTGGATAGCTCTTTCACGATGTTGAAGAGTTCCTTGCAGTTGTGTGCGTGTGCGTTGTTGTCCGGATCAGCTGGTGTATCACTCAAGAAACCGTCCGTCATAAGGATGGACCAATGTTTCCTAACAATTGACCTGATTTGTCTCTCTTGTTTGCTATAGGTCAGAATCAGGCGAGGGGCATTGTTGTCAGAATCTAGCTCTGATGTTTCTGATCTCAGTAGCGCTTCCCTAGGTTTCTCACGGCTACGTCTCAGGGCATTGTTTAAAATGTTGTCCTTATAGCCTCTCGCTCTAAGTCTGCTGATAGTATTTTGAGCTTCTTGCTCAAATAATTCAGGAGTGCTGCTGATCCTTTTAACACGCAGCAACTCACCGTATGGAATGTTCGCAATCACATGTTGTGGGTGTTTGCTACTGGCATGAAGTATGCTGTTACCAGCCGTAGGTTTGCGAAATAAAGATGTAGTGACAGCATTATTCTCAACGGTTACATGGACGTCTAAAAAGTCCGCCTGCACTTTACTGATGTTAGCCGTAAAGAAAAGATTTTCATTATTCTTATTAAGTGCATCAACAAAGGAACGAGCACTTTCCTCATCCCCCTCCCATATACAGAACACGTCATCAATAAACCGTTTCCAGTATTGAACATGTTGAAATCCCGGTGTGTTGATGAGACCGCGCTCCTCCCACCAGCCTACGTGTAAACACGCATAGCTGGGGGAGAAGCACGATCCCATCGCCACACCTCAGGCTTGTCTCCATACATTTTTAGCAAACATGAAATAGTTATTATGAAGGCACCAGTGCACTAGTTCACATAACATTTTGTTGTGTGTGTAGTATTCACAAGATCGTAAACCAAGATAATGTCTAATAGCTTCCAGACCTTTAGAGTGATCTATTGATGTATATAATGACTCTATATCGAGAGTTAACAGACACCAATTTTCTTGCCACTGGATGGAGTTCAATTTATTTAAAAAGTCCCCTGTATCTTTAAGGTAGCTAGGTAAGTCTTTTACAATGTCCTGCAGAAAGTAATCAATATAGCGAGAAATATTTTCTCCAACACTATTGATTGCTGCTATAATTGGTCGGCCCGGTGTACGAACTTTCTGTTTGTGTATTTTTGGGATCAAATACAAAATGGGTATCACAGGATGTTCGATATGTAAATAGTCAAATTCAGTTTGTGAAATCGAATTGTTTCTTTTGTATGAGATAAGCATTTTTTTCAAATTGTCTTTTGCTCTCTTATATGCCATCCCGTTCAATCTTTCATAACAATTAGGGTCATTTAATTGTCTCATGGCTTCGGCAGTGTAATCCTCCTTCCTCCACAAAACAATATTCCCACCCATGTCCGATTTATTTATTACCATTTCCTGGTTTTGACTCAGTTTTTTCATTAGCGTATTGTATTGATTCACCATGGCATTGTTGTTATGTGTTTGTGCCTGCACCACACGGTTTAACTTTTTCAGATCTTTTGTAACACATTCGTGATATATGTCTACCGCGTCTTTTGGCATAACAGGCATAAACGTGCTTACCGGTTTGAATGGACTCTCTCCAGCTCCTTTTTGGCAAATATCCACATTGAAAAAGTTCACTCTGTGTGTTCGGAACGACTCCATTACTCGGCATTGGATTTACAGCCTCCCACAGATCACATAGGGTAAGTAGCAGCCTAGCATCTTGTGCTGCTGGGGCTGTAACGCTGGTCACAGTCTTGATATTCCGTTTGGCATTACTTTCCTTTTCTTTGGATATGGATTTCGAAGAAAAAAACTTTTTTAGTTTTAATTTGCGAATAAACTTGAAGACATCCGCTCTGGTGTTGGTGTAGTTAAATGAACTTTCAGGGCAAAAGTTCAGTCCTAAAGCTAGTAATTGTTCCTCTGCTGTTGTTAATGTTACATCGGAAAGATTAGTAATGGTGCAATCCTTCATTGTTTCTTTTTGTTGAACCATTGCTTCTTCTTTTTTTGTTGCTGCTGCTGAGGCTTTTCTTTTCTTACGTCTTGTGTGACGTCTTGCATTGCGCCTTTTGCGTTTTGATTCTTTCTCAGTCTGGGACGCAATGTTTGCAGCCGGTCCTCCACTAAAAAATCAATCTCTTCGCCGAGATCTAATATTCTTCCTGCTTGGCCATCCACATTACTGATTTCTGAGAGGGATGTACTGGCCAGAGAGATTGTTTCCGCATCAGAGTTTTCATTAGGCTCCTCCAGCTGGTTGGTTCTAACCATGCCGCCACCACCGCTTGCTGATTGTTTGGTTAGTTTGACTTGCTTGGCTCTATCATATTTGCGGGAGAATGTGTAAATCTGACCGGTCTCATAGTCCTTTAAATCCCTCACAAATTTATGCACTTTTCTGATTTTAATGCGCTCTTCGTGTTTGTGCAGCCTTTCACTTATCTCCTTGCGAGTTGATGTTATCAACAGTTTAATCTCAGGTTCAGTGATAGCATCCAGCTGCTCATTCAAGCCCTTAATGTCCTCCAACAGCTTTTCCCGACCTATGACAGCATATTTAATAAGGACTTTCACCAGGTTCATTGATGCATCCAAGTTTAACTCTCCCCATTCTTTTAACATTGCCGGATTGGGGTATTCGAAGCTAGGTGCCAACATGATCCGAAGACCACGCGGAACCCGACCAGCCTCCACGTACTTGGTGAGCGATTTGCGCTCCCACCATTTAGTAATCTCTGATTTGGTCTTTTTTTCAAGGACTTTAAGTAACTGCTTGGCGTCCTGATGTGCACTGCTCGGTTGAATGCTAGCCGCGTTAGTGTTTAGAGCGCTTTTCCGTATATTATTAAAAAGCGTTTCCGCGGCGTCTTCTCGTTCTCTCTCCAAACTTGCTGACATGGTGCTTTACGAGAGGGTTTTAATTTTAATGTTGCACCGATGACAAAACGCCACTTTCGGTCTCCTTACTGCATGCCTCACACTCGTCACCTGTAAATCCCGGAATGACACCTCCGCTGCGGTTGGACGCCACTCACTTCCAGCTCGCCTACCAGACTAGCCGTTAGTGCGTCTTCGTCCTCCACCTCACGAGGCTGCTTCTTCGGTTCAGGGGGTCAGGCAAAATTTCCTCCACGGAACAAAAGCGCAGTTAGCTGTTTGACAGCCAGACCTCTTGCTGACGAGCGGGTACCGTGAACGGGGGACAGCTTCCCTCCGTGAAACGTACAAACAAATCTTCAATCAGCACACTCCTGCCAAAAATGAAGACACGGACCCAGAAGGCTGCAGTAAGGGAGATTTAATTCCAACCTCTCAGGTGACGCGTTTCGAGCAACTAGTGCTCTTGTTCACACACCGCACACCTGGTCAGCAAACATTTTTATACACTTTTTTTTGCTATGTGATGCTCCACCTTCTCAGTGAGTCACATGGTGTATAGACATAAAAAACAAACTATCGTTGTTTTGAATAAGTGCACACCAACCTTAAATAAACAATGAAATATATATACAAATATATATACACACACATATTTCACTTAGATTTTATATATATATATATATATATATATATATATACTGAAAAAAACAAAGGTTACAGGGATGTCATGGTTAGACTGAAATTTCACTCATACAAAACCATAGAAAATCAGAAGTTATAGTTATCTGATAGCCATAACGTACGCCCCTGTAATGCACTGCGTATGACCTTACATATTACATCACTCATGACATGGTCAATGACATCACTGATGACATCTCAAATGATATCACTGATGACATCATCTAGTGAGTGTGAGTGTTTTCTAAGAGTTTATGATTGTTAAACATATATACTAACCTACTACAAAAGTTAAATTAGTATACTAGGTATAGTACTACTGAGTGATACTACTTCTAACATATATTATGTAAGAGGCTGTGTGACTGTATGTATACTTATATGTATGGGTGTGTGACTGGCTGTAGGGGTGTATAAGTGGGTGTATAAGTGGGTGTTTGAGCAGCTGTGTGGGTGAGTGAGTTGATGTGTAAGTGGCTGTATTGGTGAGTGAGTGGGTTTGTCAGTGGCTGTGTAGGTGAGTGAGTGACAGTGTGAGTGGCTTTATGGCTTTATGGGTGGGTATGTGGGTGTGAAGTGACAGTATTGGTGAGTGAGTGGGTATCTGAATGGCTGTATTAGTGAGTGACTGGGTGTGTAAGTGGCTGTATAGGTGAGCGAGTGGCTGTTTCAGTGGCAGTTTAGTTAAGTGAGTTGGCGTGTGAGTGGCTGTATTGGAGAATGGTTATGTAAGTGGTTGAGTAGATGTGTGAGTGCTTATATGGGTGAGTGACTGGCTGTGTTGAGAGGCTGTATGGGTGAGTAAGTGGTGTGTGAGTGACTGTGTAGGTAAGTAAGTGGGCATGTGAGTAGCTGCATGGGTGAATGTGTGGCTATGTGACTGGCTGTATAGGTGAGTGACTGGTTGTATGAATGGCTGTATGGTTGAGTGAGTGGGTGTGTGAGTGGTTCTATGGAGGAGTGTGGGTGTGTGAGTACTGGTGTGGGTCTGTGAATGGGTATGTGAGTGGTTGTGTGAATGTGTGAGTGGGCATACAAAAGGTTGTATGGGGGTGTGAGTGGTTTTGTGGATGATGTCATCATTGATGTCATTTGAAATGCCATCAGTGATGTCCCTGACCATGTGATGAGTGATGTAATATGTGGGGGCATAAGCAGTGGATTGTGGGACCATAAGTTATGGTTAGCTCAGGTAACTATTCTAACCCTGGGCAAAGCACTGGACTACGCTCATGTAGTTTACGAAGTTTGCGCTACTTCGCAGTATGCAAAATGCACGTAGCACAGTGCAAACACACGTAGCATAGTGCAGAGCTCATTTGTTTGGTGACCGCGAGCAAGCAAAATTACATTCCGGTGAGAATTTTTACTTGTTCGCGATTAGCAACATCAAGTTGACGACCGCGATCATGGAAAATAAACCTCCCGGCGAGATTCTCAATGTGGGGAGGTCAGGTTTCTCATTGCGAGTGGTCGTGATGAGAAACTACCAGTCCTCGTTGAGAATGCCGCAGCTCGAGGAAAAATCTACTCGAGCGGCAGAAAACTACAGTTCGCACTGTGCATGATGCTGTTTTCAATGATTGCACAGTGCCGGATGCTTGTCCGCAGTGTGCAATCATTTATTTATTTTGAAAACGGCATCTTGCACAGTGCGAACAGGGTACTAGGCAGTTCGCGTAGTGCTACCAGTAGCTCGCATAGTGCGAAGTGCACTTCGCGTAGCTACGTGTAGCGCTACTTCGCGAACTACGCACAGTCCTAAACTATACCTGCTGAAATTCTATGGTTCTGTACGAGTGAAATCTGAGCCTAACAATAACATCCCTGTAACCTTTGATTTATTCTATGAATCTCTAAGGGTTTTTAATTCTATTTCCTAACTATAATTTACCTGTAACTTTTGTTTTTTTTAAAGTGAATTTCAATGGTTTTTCAACTAGTAGTCGCAGAGTGATGGAGAAAGGGGGCTGGTTCTCCGACCAGCTCTCAGGAATTCCAATGTGTGGGATATATTAGAGGTAACAGGAGGACTTCTTGGCCCCAAGGACCCTCAGCATTTAGGAGGACTCCATCCCCCAACCAGTAGCCGTTCAATATACATCTGAAATTGTATGCATAGGATTTTATTGCCACTTGATTTTGGTGGATTCATGAAGTCATGTTGAGCACTTGCTCATTACAACATTGATTGGTGCAATCCATATAATGTGTAGTACTAGTTTTGAAACCCCGGATGGTTATGATTTTATGTATTCATTTTTTCATTTGCTAACATGAGATGTTTTCCTTACGGGTGTTTCACTTGGACAAATCACAAGTTTATTGTTGTCCCCAACATTGAAGAACATTGTATATTTTAGTATTATGTTATCTTACTTTGCAGCTCTTCTACTTGTATCCGTAGTTATAACGCAATTAAAAAGATTGTTTTAACAAGATTGCATAGCATTGCTTAGGTATTGATATTGAGCTGTTGATCATGGCACCACTAATTCTGCGTAAGTCAGGTTGCATCTTGAATCATTTCAGGATTACAAAAAGAATAAGATATTACTTTAGGATATGTTGCTGCTATTTTGCATTTGATTCTATCAGTCTATTGAGACAGTTATTAATTAATTCCGATGGTAATAGATTTGTTCTATGCCTATATCCAAGGATGTGGTCCTGCTCAAAGTGATTACAACTACTTTGCATATGTATAATTTTATGCAGCAATGTTTTTTGATTGATTTTGACATGATCATATAAATAATGAATTCTATATTATTCTGATAAAATGCATTTTAGTTTGCTGAAAGTGATAGCAGGAAAGTGGACTACAAGTACTTCCTCTATGTTTATGAACGTGAGCACTTATCTTCCTGGCTTTGGGGCTTAAAACTTTAACTGACAAATGCTACAGGATAGTCAAAACACATTGGGTTGTAACAAACCAATAAACTGCAGTGCGAGAATTTGGCATGCAGCCTCTTTCTTTCTCATGGGGATTAGATATTTCTTGTGTGTGTGTGTGTGTGTTTGTATATCTATGAATACATACACATAGATATGTTCAGATTTTACACACAAAACCCCATCAAAATTAAGCAGATTTTGCACACACAAACCCATAGAAATGAAACAGTTATACTTACCTGAGCTAACTATAACTTACGCCCCCCAATGCACTGCTTATGACCTCACATATTACATCACTTATGACATGGTCAGTGACATGACTGATGACATCTCAACTTACATCACTGATAGCATCATCCAGTGAGTGTGTTTTGTAAACATTTCTAAGACTTAAAGATATATACCAAGCTACTGCAAAATGCATAAGGTAAATTACTATTCTTTATGTACTACTAATGAGTGATACTATTTTTAACATATGTCATCCGATGTATAATCCAGGTTTTTTAAAGTGTGTTCTATTTATCAATGAATCAGACTCTACATTGACATATTTCCCCTGCTGATGTATGTGTAAGGTAGTACTTTGCAACAGTCAAAGCTGTTCATTGAGACTTCACTCAATAGTGATTGCTGAGTATAGGTCTGTTTTTTATACATACTGACGAGTTTCCTTACACCTCTCTCCTTTGTGATGAATGACTGTAGTAGTAGATTGCAATACATGTATCTGTTCACTAAGACCTTTCTCTGGGGTGATAGCTTAGTATAGTGGCCATTTACAGCCGACTGACCTTTATGCTCACACCTTTCTTACTTGTGGGCTTGTGACACAGTGGCCTGTTCGCTAAGACCTCTCTACTAGTTGGATGGTGGTGCTGTGGTATGCAATAGACTAGCCCATACAGTTAGACGTTTTACTTTGGCCATTAGTGGTTAGAGTAATGGTTCAGAAGAGATAGGACTATCCGATGAGAACTGTCTCTAAGGTGATACGTGAGTGTAGTAGTTCATAAGGTTACAGTGAACTCTGAGATGTACATCTCTCATGTTTCTCTCTTTTTTTAAATTGAAATGGGAGTTTGCTAGATGATGTCAATAGTGATGTCACTAATCATGTCATGAGTGATGTAATATGTGAGGTCATAAGCAGCGCAATGCGGGTGTACGTTATTTTTAGCTCAGGTAATTAATTATAACTGCTGAATTTCTACGGTTTTGTGCATGTACAACCTGAACCTAACTAAAACGTCCCTGTAGCCTATGCTTTTTCAGTGAATTTCTAAGGTTTTTTATTAACTTTCCTATCTATAATGTACCTGTAACCTTTGCTTTTTTCTGTGAATTTATAAGGTTTTGTAATGCTATTTCCTAACTATAAAGTCCTTGTAACCTTTGTTTTTCTTTTAGTTAATTTCTATGTTTTTTTAATGCTATATCCTAACGATACGGTCTCTGTAACCTTTGGTTTTTTAGTAAATATCACTTTTTTTTAAAATATAGATTGTACCACAATTTCACCTTTGAATTCATTTAGTAATAAGCATTTTTACAAGTTTATAAACACATTTTATTCACAACTTTATTTGAATTATACATTTTAAAAGTAACAATGAACAAATGAAGGTAAGGTAACTTATGTAGTCTTTTTATAAATGCAATACACCAACCTTTTCCCTTTTCTTTATTCTTTTTTATGGATCCGCTGAACCACCACAAATTTGAGAAGGGAGTCCATAGGAGCAATCTATGGTTACTCGTTCCTGTGATGAAATAGTGGTGGAGCCGCAGATTTTATAAAACGTCACAAACATAATAGAAATATCATATCATAGCACTACAGATTTTAACATTGGAATCAGAGGAATCATATCCATACATTAATACTTGGAAGCCTATCTGTGTTTCACAACACAATTATTTATTTTATGAGTTTGGGAAATCTGTGGATCCGCTGTGAAGCCAGGAACACTCCCAAACTTCAACTTCTCATTTGATACAGTAAGTCTCTATCCATGCACATTGCAAACCACACCCTATTTCAGGTATTTGGATTTCACATCTCTATGGAGATTCAAAACCCCTGCTCCATAATTTTTTGGGTTTCCTCCAAAAGAACAGTTTTAAACATCAAGATGTCTTCTGCTGAAGATAGAAGACAAGGGAAGAACAAGAGGAAGAACAAGATGAAGATGACTTCCCACCTCTAAAATAATCCTCTGACATATGGAAACACTTCTTCATCCCATCAAGAGAAAAGAAAGTTGTTGCAAAAATTGTGCTGTGAAACATATGCAACAAAAAACTGTCAAGAGGAATGAGGAAGAAGTACTCGCATGGTACATTCTCCATGTGGAAACATCTCAAAACCATTAATTCGAGGATAGATGACAGAATGATGTGAGAGAAGGAAGGTGGCTCAGCATCAACCTCAACAGCTGGACTATCTTTGGGACAGTGAGCACCCTACCAAATGATTACCATCCCCGTTATCTCATGAAAACTAACAGACAAGGTCAATCATTGTGGCAAATATATGCCAGTCGGACTGAAAATGCAATCTATTGCTGAGTTCATGGATGCTGTGAACCACTAATACTATTAAATGTTTCTTCACCTCACTGTTACTCCTTCCATTTATTTTAAAGACTGTAGACAGCTGCTTCTTCCAAGTTGCCTACACTTACTCCTTTTACTACTCTTATTTGTGCTCCATAAAAAAGCCACCAAAAAATTCAAACTTAAAAAAAAAAAAAAATCAAACACAAAGTCCCCCATTAGGATGACTGGCGGACTTTGTTCGCCCGCCATCCTATCGGAAAAAGGGACCGCCAAAAGGGCGGGGGTCCCGATGGTGGCTTTAGGATGCGCACGCCACAGTGGCGGGTGCATCCAGCATTCCTACCATTGTGGCGGGCGGTGCACTTAGTACCGCCAGCCACAATGGCAGGAAAGCATGCTGTGCACTTCCATGCACAACATGGCAGGCACCGCGCGTTGCCTGCTATGTTGTCCATAGAAATACCCCCATGTGCACCCCCCACCCCTCTGGAGTTCTTGGGGGCCCGCAACGGGCCCCCAAAGCAGACTCCGCATACCTTTCCATGGCGACATTGACGCCACAGAAAGGCATTGCTACATGCCCATCCTAATATGGCTGGCGGTGTCTGATAGACACCGCCACCGACCGGGGTTGAAAAGCGACAGACAGCCTTTCCGTCTGCCGCGGACCCCCCAGTCATACTAATATGACTGGGGGTCATTCCAGCATGGATGGTGGGCGGATCCCCCCCACCGCCGGCGGTAGCCACCGCCATCCTAATGGGCCCCAAAATGTTTTTCTTTTTAGGACAACTTCATCTAGTCAAAGAAAGAGCTAACCACATGTTTTATGTTTTTGTACAATTGTGTGTTTAAGTGTTTGTGAGTTTTTCTATGTATACATGTATCATACCTAATGGTTCATTTGTAAAAAATATAAGTGCCGGGGATCTCGCCAGGAGGATGCTTGCACCAGTGGGAAGGGTTTGCTAAACAAAGAATTAGTAAAAAATCTCAGGATGACCACATGAGGTGATGACAACTCCCCTGTCCTGGCCCAATCATAGTACAGAATGCACAGACATTTGCAACCTTTGAGGGTGAGACATGCAAAATTAAAGGGTATCATTTGAGGGACTTAAGTAAGTAGCAATATTGATGATGATAGAGTTGCAGAAAAGACAATGATGAAAGATGATGAGAGCTGCTGCTGCTGAGGAGAATCATTGACTGAGAAGAGCTGACTAGGAAGATTCAATATTAAGTGGCAGCCTGATTATATTAAAGATTTGCGGAAGAATATCGAGGAGGGAGAGAGAGTATGAGATGGCAGTGCTCCGGTGCATTGGGTTTCTAGAAATATATAGTATGCATAATCCTTTACTGCACCTGTCCTAAAGTCTTTATTGTCTGACTCTTACATCAGGTGACCACCCTCAACACTTTTGGCCAGGGGTTGTATTTCCTGTTTCACTTTGGTAACTATCACTCTTCCTTAAAATTTTGAACATTTTCTGCAAAGTACAGATTTGTGTGGCTTTTGTCTCTTCATCTATCATTCTTAATGTGTTGGGGGTTGTTGAAAGAGTCTGTATTTTGAATGAAATTTGATAAATGAAATTTTATCTCCTATGAAAGTTGATGGAGTTTGTACTGTGAATCTGTAAAGATGAGTGTTCATTTTGATTAAATTATTAGATAAAATGTATTGAATCTTACCTGGAGTCTGTGATTATTTTACTGCAAAGTTATGAGAAACTTTTAAATGAATTTTGTTAATACCACCATCAACTACTCGGCTAATGGTCCATTGACCAAAGGAAGAGTGTTGATCTGTGAAGATTAGTTAGGTATTGACTAAATCAGATCAAAGAAAATAAAACTTGACCCCCAGCGAAACAGTAAGGAAATCCAAATGTGTATATGGGCCTATTGTAAGTGATAGTTCAATGTGTGAGAAGTTTATCCTGGCCTTTCGCTGCATCACTAGGTTCGAGGAAGAAAACATTTTCCTAAGTGTGCCCATCTTCTTGGATTTCCTGTCTGGGGGAGCAGCTGGGAACGCACCATGGGATATTGAGGCTTGGCCCCCAAGCTCTTAGGTGTGGGGTGTTGGCTGAGGAAAATAGGATCACCTGGTGCTGGGTGATGGCGGCATGCTATTGTCCTATTCAAAGGAACCCCTGTGCTAGGCTTGGATCAAGTGCCTAGAAGGACATCTGACAGTGCCTCATTGAAGCATTAAAAGGGTTTGGATGAAGACGCCCTAGGTCTAGTCTTGACCTAACCAAGGGCAGCTCCAGGACCTCTGCTGTACTCTTCACCGTCATTGCATAAGACGCTCCCTCCTCTATAGCCACGGTAGGTAGAGAGAGCTTACCAGTATCTGGAGGGTTGCCCAGTCCACTGGTGAGGTTCCGTGACGATTTGATCCCGTGTTTTCAATATTGTCGGAAATACATAATATTGGTATCAGCGAACCGCAAATGATCCATTTAGCATATCCTGGTGTTTTCGCTACGCTACGAGCAAGAGTACTCCTGTTACGAACACATCTCCGATCTACCCATGGCATCCATCTTAGATCATGGCAGCCATTTTGTGTTTCTTGCCCTCACATACGCAATAACCTCTGATTTCTCCATTTCAATTAAGGACACGCAGGCTTAGCCGGAGATTCACCTCTCTAGTGACACGTGCACCTTAGATCAGAACACGCTGTAGCTGCATGACTCGACAAAGGCTGCCCCCTCTGCCCGAGGCCAATCCTGCTATACTGGTTCTCGTGTTCGTTGGCCTGATCATGATTAAGCGGCCGAAGCTGGTAGCCTTGCCCATTTACGACCCACAAACATCTCTTATCCTGCTTTTCTATCTTCTGCACCTGGCTCTACTCCTTTCCTTCTGGGCCTTTATTAGGGGGAGGTAACGAAATTTACGATGAGGCGGTCCGGGTCTTGAATGAAAGGTTGACATGAGATTATGATGGAAAAGTGGGAACCCCTCGTTCGTAATGTTTTGACATCAGATATTGCCAACGATTCCTGTGCAACGCCAAATATTTATTGTTTAAGACACAAAGGTTTGGGAATGTACTAACATGTGAAGAATTTGCCTGAAGGCCAATATTTAGTATATAAGGAGCAACCACTTTTGTACAAATCGAACAGGCTCCTAGAATCTGCCCGTGTGTAGTTTCTGTGACTTCTGTGTCCCTGCAGTAATAAACCTTTGGTCTTTGACGCCACCATCGAGAAGCCCGTGTTTCTGTTTATTTGTGCACCGAGACAGGTGGAACTCCGGGGTCTTTGGGTGTTGTCCCCTGACACCTCTGGACGGAACCAAAAAGTCCAGAACTCCAATTGGCGCCCAACGTAGGGCGACGTCATTCGGTACCGGTCCAAAAGCCTGAAGAGTTCGAGAAGCTTCGTGTGAAGATTCCTGAGGGAGGCGCCCCACTTCATCGATCCCGGCATATCGCAAAAGTGGCCCGACGTTCTCTTCCACGAGGGTTCCCGTTCAGGACGGCTGCAGTGGGCCGTTGCCTTGACCGTCGCCCTGTCTTGGACCCGAGGTGCAGTCCTTAGTACGGCGGAACGTGACGGGTTTCTCCTTGGTGACGTCTTCAGTACCTCAGTTAAATATTTAGTGGTTGCTAGTTGGTTACTTCGTGAAGGTTGTTAAAATCCTTTTTGGTTCTTGGTTTGGTTTGGTTTCGTAAGATTATCACTGGTTGTTCTGGTTACGATAATCTATTTGGTTTAGTTTGGGTATCGATACATCAGTTTGCTTTTGGTAGGCCTAAGTTCTTGGTTCAAGTGCACATATCTGTTTCTTGTTTTGTTCGTTCTGTGTTCCGGATTGCAAAATGGTAAGTCGGAAAAATTGTATGTTGTCATGTTTTGGTTGCAACAGTGATTCACGGTTGGAGGACTCATGTCTGGTTCCTCCGATTGGGACTCCTCTATATGATTTGTATTGTAAGCATGGTGTGGGTCCTATATCGTATAATGAGGTATGGGTCCGCTACACTGAAAAGGATGGTGTCCTTAGTTGGCCACTGCATGGTAGTTTTGAACCCGAAATCCTTGACAATTTAGAAGCGAAATTGTTTAGGAAGAAAGCCCGGCCGGCAATGTTTGATTCTTTCCGTTACTGGCGAAAAGAATCTAAACAGAGAGAAATTAAAAGGTTGAAGAAAGAACAGAAAGAGCAAGAGTTGACTTTAGAACAGGCGGCTAAGCAGCTGCAAATCAACGAGTCTGAAAAGGCCATAGATGTGGCCATTAGAGAGCATAATTTAGCGATTGACAAGTGCTATCCTGCCCTGCCATCGAAAACAACTAAGATAGTAGAGGACCCCGAAAACGATCCTCTGTTGTCTTACTTGTTACGATCACCTCCACCGTACGCACAAGGTGCTACGGCTCCACCTGTACCAAATGTTCAATTGCCGGTTGCTGGACAACCTGGTATTCCTGCTCCTGCACCCCAGAATCAAGCTCCTGTACTACCTGTGGTTAATGTAAATGTTCCTACGGCACCTCCTCTTCCTGGGTTGCTGACTTCTCTGCCTATACCTGTATCGCTTACACCTACTGTTTCACAAGCTATCTTACTCGATACTCCTACTGCCTCGCTATCTGTCCCAACCGCTACTGTGTTCTCTACATCTGCTAGCATTATGACTCCGCTTTCTGTTCGTCGAAGAATCACTGATTCTGTCTCTAACATGCTGTCTCCTTTCTATAAATCTTTAATTAAGACTCCTACTTCTGACTCTGTACAAAGACGTAGTCAGCTCCCAAGTACTGAGGAACGGGGAATCTTAGATTCCACGGCTCTCAGATGGATTTCGAAAAGTAGAAGATACAGTACGAGAGATGTATTAGATACATTTATGCAGTGGAATGAACCAACGCAACGATATGTTTTTGACGAGATGTGCTCTCTTTTACGTGAGGAATTAGAAGAAGATGACTCTGAAGTGAATGTAGAAGACTTAATTAAGGTTCAGAAAGAGTTCGCTGCAGGAATGATAGTAGGTCAAAATATAAAAGAAGCGATGGAACTGATTTTAAGTTATAGGAATGATCCATCTCTTCGTTCACCGAGGGATTTAGAGAAGAGCAGTACGAAGCAGAATCGCCAATATCCAATGAGGGAGGTTCCACCAATTTGGCGCGATGCTGTGCAAGCTGATGCGGTCCGTGGTATTGCAGCCGCTCCGGCGCAATTCCAGAGAGTGTGGATACACATTCCGTGGAAGCGAGCTGAAGTGTTAGCAGTGAAGCAGGCCTTGCCAGATCCGCGTAAGAATCCTGCTGGGTACTATAAGGAATTAGCACAAACAGTTGAGGCCTGTGTAATGAATCTAGCAGACATCGATATGTTATTTGGGAATGTAGTTCCACAACCAATTTGGGCTAAAATTCGTAAAGAGAATCATCCAGTTGCTCTAGGTGGTGATTGGGCAGCTATCATTGCAGCAGATGGTCAGCAAATAGGGGGTTCCAAACCCGAACCTCTAATTGCTAATCTTCCAGGTAGGATACTCGACTTAATGAAGACTCTGATGCCAGCATTACGTGTTAATTGGGACAAGTTGTCCGCATGCAGGCAAAAGAAAGACGAAAGTGTCTCCGACTTCTTCACGAGGTTTGAAGAGACTTTTGTAGATCATAGTGGTCAGGATATGAGCACAGAAGGAGGACAGAGATTGTTTGTCGATAAATTTGTACACAATTTGCTACCAGAGCTATGCAATAAATTAAAAGATTCCGAGAGTGCGTGGGCTGTCTCTACAACTGCGCAAATACTTGCAACTGCACAGTATTATGAAAATAGGGATAAAGAGGAGAAGGAGAAATCAGATAAGAAAACGAAAGATTTAAAGACTAAAGTTCTTTTGCAACAGGCGTATCCGCCTCGCATGAATCAGACCAATACGCAGCAAGGGTCGTATCAAAGGACAGATTATGGTTCTCAGAGACCACAATATCAGTGGAATCAGTGTGCGTATTGTAAGAAAGAGGGTCATTATAAAAATGAGTGTCCAGTCTTAGCGCAAAATAATGCAGCCGCAGCTCAGAGAGGTCGTGGTGGTTTTGTACAGAATTCTAGAGGTCGAGGACGAGGTGCTATGCCTCCACAGACAAATGATCGCCCTTCCAACCACTTTGATCAGCGTAATGGACAGTCTGCTCAACAGAATAGGTCGCAACAGTATCATGTTGAAGATTATTGTGAAAACGTTGAGGGATTTCAACAAAACGAGTACTAGGACAGCCATGGACAGAGAGAGGGAGTAGTATCAGTTCCAGTGGATTAGAGTGGGCCTTATGTCGCAGTAGCAACATCAGGTGTAGTCGAACCATTTCTGTTGGATACTGGTGCCGCAAAAAGTTCGATCATGCATGCGAAACTCCCTGGCGCACCTTTGTCCGGCTTAACAAATGTTTCTGTAGGTTTTTCAGGCGCCCCTGTTTATAATACCGTATCTGGTCCTTTGTCTATTTCTGTGGGATCGTGTCAATTGAAAGCACCCCTGATTTTGACGACAGGTTGTAATGAAAATCTGCTTGGTTTAGACTTGTTAAAACGCCTATATGCGACATTGTACTGTTCTCCGGAAGGAGTACAGCTTACATTGGGTAAAAGAATCACCTCTCCGATGTACTTGTCAATGGATGCACTCCCGCCGGAGCTGCGTTCACTCCCTGATACTCTTTGGGCGACTGGTCCTAATGATGTAGGCCTTTTGGAAATACCACCATATGTAGTCACTTTGAAAGCAAATGTAAAATTTCCACGAATTCCTCAATACAAAATCTCTAGTGAAGGTGAACGTGCACTTTTACTGATTGTACAAGATTTGATTAAGAAAGGTGTGGTTGAAGAAACCAGAGGAAATGTCTGTAACAGTCCTGTATTACCGATTTTGAAATGTACTGATCCCTCAAAGCCTCCAGTATATAGATTTGTTATCGATCTCAGAGAGGTTAATAAAATTGTGGTTCCACAGTTTCCTGTGGTTCCGGACATTACTACTTTGTTAACTTTGATTCCTGCTACAGCCACATGGTTCTCAGTCATCGACTTGAAAAATGCCTTTTTCAGCATTCCGATAGCCGAGGAAAGCAGAGATATTTTCGGCTTCTGTCTAGGAGGTCGAAGTTTCAGATTTAAACGCGCTCCACAAGGCTATTGTGAGAGCCCATCCATTTACAGTCAGGCATTAAAAAGTCAGTTAGATTCCTTTGTACTTCCTCCAGGTTCTGCTTTAGTACAGTATGTAGATGACCTTCTAGTGGCTGCCGATGACAAGTAAACTTGCAAAGCAGCTACGATTTCGTTATTGCATCATTTGTCTAATTTGAATCACAAAGTGTCACCTTCGAAAATGCAATATTGCTGCCAAGAGGTGACCTACCTAGGTCATCTCTTGTCAAAGGAGGGAAGGAAGTTGACCCCAGAGAGAATAAAAGCAATTACGCAGATGAGTGTTCCTCGCACACAGAGAGAAGTACGTGCCTTTCTAGGTATTACCTCTTACTGTAGGCAGTGGATCCCAAATTTTTCTCTTTTAGCAAAACCATTGGTAGCTTTGACTGGGAAAGATGTTCCGAGTCCGGTGCCATGGTCTGCTGAATGTCAGGAGAGTTTTTCTGCGTTATGAAAAGCATTGTGTTCAGCTCCTGTATTGGGTACACCCGATTACAGCAAGCCATTCACGCTCTATGTTCACGAAAGAGAAGGTTGCGCGTTGAGTGTTCTGACACAGAAATTTGGTGATAAACAACGCCCTTGTGCGTATTATTCATCAACATTAGATCCGGTAGCTAGAGCGTTACCTAGTTGTTTGAGAGCTACAGCGGCAGCTGCGGCTTCCATTCGACAATCTGCTGGTTTGGTGATGAATAACATGCTAGTGGTCATGGTTCCTCATGCTGTGGATACACTCATGAATCGAACTAAGACGCAACACCTTACCAGTGCTAGATTATCTGGCTACGAGCTGACACTGCTAGCGAGTCATATTCAGATCAAAAGATGCAATGTATTGAGTCCAGCAACACTGTTGCCGGCTAATCAAGAGTCGAGTGATTCTGAACCCCATGATTGTTGTTTCAGAACCGAGGAGGAGACAAAAGGTCAAATTGATTTAAAAGACACCCCATTGTCAGATCCAGATGGCACGTTGTATGTGGATGGATCATGTTTTAAATTGGAGAATGGTGATGTGACTGCTGCTTATGCAGTAACGACTTTGAGGACGATTGTGGAGACTGCAAGAGTGAGTCAGAATTCTGCCCAAGCTGCAGAATTAATCGCTCTAACGAGAGCGTGTGTGTTTGCAAAGGGAAAGAGAGTGAATGTGTTCACAGATAGTCAGTACGCGTTTGGCGTGGCCCATAGTTTTGGCCGTTTGTGGAAAGAAAGAGGTTTCATTACGTCCCATGGGACTAAGATTCAACATGGTCAGCTAGTTAACGACTTGTTGGAATCTCTAACCTTGCCGACTGAAGTTGCAATTGTGAAGTGCAGTGCTCATAAAGCAATCACGGATGATGTTGGTCGTGGGAATGCTTTTGCTGATGAAACCGCTAAACAGACAGCTAGAGATATGATGAGTAGAATGTATGTTGCTACATCTGCAAGATGGATTTCCGAGTCTGGAATATGTGAAGATACAGTGGAAAGTGTGAAAGAGATTCAGAAAGAGGCAACTGAGGAGGAAAAACGTGCATGGAAAGAAAGTACGGGCAAGTTGGATTCGAGTGGGTGTTGGATTGACTTGTCGGAACAACAGCGATGGATGTTGCCAGATGCGTATGTGCTTGCAGTGGTGACAATGGCACATGGAGTAGCGCATATTAGTTCTAAAGGAATCTGTAAAATGTTGGCTCCAGTCTGGAGGAATGATGGGATTAGTAAATGTGCAGAGAGAGTGGTGAAAAATTGTATGGTATGTTTGATGCATAATCCTGGCAAGGGAGCCCCTACTCCTGCTGGTCACTTCGCTCCTCCTTCCTGCCCCTTTGAAGTGATTCAGTTAGACTTCATTCACATGGATCGGTGCAATAACTTAAAATACGTCCTGGTGGTAGTCTGTGCCTTCTCCAGATGGATCGAAGCATATCCACTAAAGGACAATACTGCCCTATTAACTGCCAAAATTCTTCTAAAAGAATATTTCCCTAGGTACGGAATGCCACGGATTGTATGGTCAGATAATGGAAGTGAGTTTAAAGGGAAAGTTATGCAGAGTGTGTGTGCCGGTTTGGGCATTAAACAAAAGTTCCACAGTGCAAACCATCCCCAGTCTGCTGGTTTAGTTGAGGGTTACAATGGCACCCTCAAACTAAAACTTGCTAAAATACAGGCATCCACAGGTTTATCCTGGCCAGACGCACTACCCTTGGCTTTGTTATCCACGAGAGCGACTGTACATTCTAGAGTAGGGCTTAGTCCATATGAGATTGTCTTTGGTCGTCCTGCTAACATTTGGGGAGTGCCAAGGCCAAAGGAGTTTTGTTCTCTGGAATATCCAATGTTGATTGATTACCTTTACGACTTGACTGCTAAATTGAGTCTTATTCACCAACAGGTTTTCGATGCATTGCCAAAGCCACCGGAGAGTCCAGGCCACCAGCTGAAACCCGGCGACCACGTTGTGGTGCGCAATTTTGCGAGGACGAAGAACCTTCAGCCCAGATTTGTTGGCCCCTTCCAGGTGTTATTGGCGACGAGAACTGCTGTTCGTGTGGCTGGTCGCAAGCATTGGATTCATGCAACACATGTCAAGCGTGTGCCCCTGCCACTTCCTTATGACAACTGGATTAAGAAGGGAATTGGTGCCTCTGAGTTCGAGCAAACACCCAAGTTTATCCCTTTCAGCGATGCCGAATTGATAACTGACACTCCGAACTCTGACTCTCCTCCTGAAACTACTTCTTTGACTCCTGAACACTTGCCCTCTGCATCAGAAGAAACTTTACCATCTGCGAACTTGAACATTGCAAACTCTACTGACACTACACTGTTTCCTGATCAAACAGTTCCTGCAAAACTAAGATACAACTTACGATCTCGTAATATGGACAAATAAAGCAGGAAACTGCCCATTGTGATATTTGAAAATTTAACACTTTGCCTTCAGCCAGGAAGTTTGCTACTGTTTTTATTGTTTTTAATTGCCTTGCCGTCTGGGTAGCCGTAGGGTCGTGGCTGTGTGCCTAGTTGAATCTGCGGGGGTCAGACACAAGGTCGATCTTTCTGTTGGTTCTGGGAACTCCCAGGGCTAATAGAGGCATTTTCATCTACGTACACATCATCAGTGGTCGCGAGCGGATTGTAGAAGATGGAGCTTCCTGCGCTGCAACGAGAAAATGTGATTTATGTTCGCAGAAACAGACTTTACAGAATCCTTCATAGTAAATGTTTTCTGATGCAATGTGCTATTACATTTTTAATTGTTTTGATAACGTTGGTGGGTGGAATAGTTTTTGGTATAAATTTGATCTTTGTGCCAGTAACTACAGTACCTCCCCTTGATCCTGCTACCTCTACTGTTTCTTCTATACACTCTTTTCACTCGTTTCCTGAACATGAGCAAGCTCGACGCTCAGAATTCATTAACAACAGGTTCGTACAGCTCTTGCACCAACACCAACTGGTAGTTAACACTACAGACTGCTGGGTGTGTGGCTTGATACCCCACACTATGGATAAAGGTATTCCCTATCTGGTTTTCCCTTTCAGCTATAATGGATCATTTCAGCCCTTTCAGACTATCTTTGCTTATGCCCTTGAAACCTATCCTCCGCGCCCACCACGTTCCACTAAATATAACTCTGCCAACAAAGCTTTAGTCCAGGGAATTATTGACATGATTAAGGACGTCAATAATACTCCATCTTACCCTAGAGACGAATTGCGAGTATATTTGAGTTGGAACTCTTCAGAGTATCGCCTTAGTTTGGGAGAAAGCAAGCGTAAAAGCTCAACTCCAATCTGGGTCGTACCTCACCGAGGTCAGGTCTGTTTGCAAGGAAATGGGAGAAATTCGAGAGCTCAGCTAGGGAGGAGTGAGTGCGTTGAGACTTATGTGTTTCCGTCTAACTCTTCCCCTGCCTTCCTTACTGCTAGGGGTACCTACTTCATCTGTCAGGACAGAGCGTATACATGGTTGCCTGCTGACTTTTCAGGTTCATGTTATATTGCTCGATTATTGCCTCCAACGTACACTGCTTCATCTGACTATCACAAGACAAGAGTAGCAAGAGGTGTTTTCAGCAAGGAAGACACCGCTGGTCAGGAAGCTGGAGACTTCTTCAAAGGTTTCCTTCCGTTCTGGGGGCCTATGGCCAATAGTAGAAACATACGTCAGCTAACACGGGTAGTTGAATCTACTATTACCGAAACTGCTGGTGCCCTTAGCAATTTGACAGCTGAGCTTCAGGCGGATAGACTCATGACGTTGCAGAACCGTATGGTTCTAGACGTAATACTTGCAGATCGAGGTGGGGTATGCAGAATGATCCAATCGAGCTGCTGTGTCTTTATTCCCAATAATGCTCCAACAGTCTATGAGGCGATCTCTAAGCTACAACAGATTTCCGACTCTATACACGTAGACAAGGGAAACTGGTCCTTCATGGAGTGGTTTTGGACTCTGATATCAGCGTGGGGATGGAAGGTTCTGATGGTCATTGGTGTCATCTTAGTATTCCTATTCTCATGTTGCCTGATTATCCAGTGTGGTCCTGCTCTGTGTAGTCTTTGTGCTGCAACCTGTTTCAGAAAACCACCTGCGTTTGGAGAAAAGGCACGAGAAAGGATGATGGTACAACAGCATGTCACTGACCTGATGAGCATAGAACTAGATTCCGACATAGACTGAGTAATTGCCTATGTAAGGGCAAAAGGAGGGTCTGAGGTTCCGTGACGATTTGATCCCGTGTTTTCAATATTGTCGGAAATACATAATATTGGTATCAGCGAACCGCAAATGATCCATTTAGCATATCCTGGTGTTTTCGCTACGCTACGAGCAAGAGTACTCCTGTTACGAACACATCTCCGATCTACCCATGGCATCCATCTTAGATCATGGCAGCCATTTTGTGTTTCTTGCCCTCACATACGCAATAACCTCTGATTTCTCCATTTCAATTAAGGACACGCAGGCTTAGCCGGAGATTCACCTCTCTAGTGACACGTGCACCTTAGATCAGAACACGCTGTAGCTGCATGACTCGACAAAGGTTGCCCCCTCTGCCCGAGGCCAATCCTGCTATACTGGTTCTCGTGTTCGTTGGCCTGATCATGATTAGGCGGCCGAAGCTGGTAGCCTTGCCCATTTACGACCCACAAACATCTCTTATCCTGCTTTTCTATCTTCTGCACCTGGCTCTACTCCTTTCCTTCTGGGCCTTTATTAGGGGGAGGTAACGAAATTTACGATGAGGCGGTCCGGGTCTTGAATGAAAGGTTGACATGAGATTATGATGGAAAAGTGGGAACCCCTCGTTCGTAATGTTTTGACATCAGATATTGCCAACGATTCCTGTGCAACGCCAAATATTTATTGTTTAAGACACAAAGGTTTGGGAATGTACTAACATGTGAAGAATTTGCCTGAAGGCCAATATTTAGTATATAAGGAGCAACCACTTTTGTACAAATCGAACAGGCTCCTAGAATCTGCCCGTGTGTAGTTTCTGTGACTTCTGTGTCCCTGCAGTAATAAACCTTTGGTCTTTGACGCCACCATCGAGAAGCCCGTGTTTCTGTTTATTTGTGCACCGAGACAGGTGGAACTCCGGGGTCTTTGGGTGTTGTCCCCTGACACCTCTGGACGGAACCAAAAAGTCCAGAACTCCACTGGCCTCTGCTAGTTCCTCATACCAGTCCAAATTCTCACAAGGGATGTATAAATAGTATTCTAAAGGATCCAGTCAATCAATCAATCAATACATTTGATAAAGCGCGCTACTCACTAGCGAGGGTCTCAAGGCGCTGAAGGGGGGGCGCTACTGCTCGAATAGCCAGGTCTTGAGGAGTTTCCTGGGTCAGCCGTAGGTGTGCAGGGAGGGAGTTCCATGTCTTGGCGGCCAGGTAGGAGAATGATCTTCCTCCCGTGGTGGTTCTGCGAATCCGTGGGACGGTGGCGAGGGCGAGGCTGGTGGAGCGGAGCTGGCGGGTAGGAGTGTAGAACGAGAGGCGGTTGTTGAGGTATTCTGGGCCCATGTCAGGGAGTGCTTTGTGTGCATGGGTGAGGAGCCTGAACGTGATCCTCTTGCTGACGGGGAGCCAGTGCTGGTCTCTCAGGTGGGCAGATATGTGGCTGTGGCAAGGGATGTCGAGGATGAGTCGTGCGGAGGCGTTCTGTATGTGCTGAAGACGTTTCTGAAGTATGGCTGTGGTTCCTGTGTAAAGGGAGTGAAGGACTGGGTTCTTTAAGACCCAGCGGTGCCCGGGGACAACACCTGAAACCTTCGTGGGTTACCTGTTCCGGCGTACGAATGACAGAGACACGGGACACTTCCTTCGGCGTCAAAGATTCAAGGTTTATTTACTGCAGGGAACACAGAAGTCACGACAAGTACAACGCATGCAACTTGGGGAGACTGCTTCAAATTGGTTCTGTGGATCGCTCCTTTTATACACGATTTTCCCATAGGTTAACATGGCAAACAAAAGTTTACAACCCAGTTCCCACAATTATCCCCCAGAGGGGTCGCTTTGGTCACTTTGAAACATACAAGGTCCGGAACATAAGTGCGGAAACATTTGGCGGTTCCCAACTGTAAAAACCCATCTTCCCAACATTAGTGCATTCTAATCGGCAGTAAAACAGATCAAAATAGGAACAAGGACAGGTGCAGAGGAAGATGGAAACAGTGGGGAGATCGGAAAGGGTGTAAAAGGGGGAGGTATCGAGAAACACGAGCTACAAGCATCAAAGGGACGTGCCTAATGAGATGCACGGCTGAGACAATAAACCGGCACGGCAAGATGAGCCTCGAGCGGGGCCATCTGCCTTACAGTATCATCCCCCTCGTCATAAAGACACTTACAAAGGACTTGTGTCTTCCGCAAATATCTTGGGAGTCCCAGGGTCGCGAAGCGGACAACGTCCGTTCGCTGGCTACTTGAGGGCAAGAGACAAAATGGATGCCGTATCTAAGATGGAACCTGTGGGTACAGATGAAAAACCCACATAACAAACGAACGGTTTAAGTTAGCACAGCGAAACTGCGCACACTTACTAAACTCGTCATTTGCGGTTCATAGATACCAGACTCGACCATATTCGTGCGAGTCGAAAACACCACTTACAATTGTCACGGAACCTCAGACGCTCCTTTTGCCCTCATGTAGGCAAGCACTAGTCGGAATCATATTCGATATTCATCAGACCATCGAGATGTTGCTGTAGCATAGCTCTGTCCAACCGAGTCCCTTTGGTAACAGGTGGCTGTCTCATACACGTTGTAGCACAGAGGCCACCTAAGGCAGGACCGCACTGCACACAAAGGCAACACGTGAACAGGAACGCTACAACGACTCCGATAATCATCAGAATCTTCCAACCCCAAGTCGACATCAGGCCCCAAAACCACCCAAGCAGCGTCCAATCCCCTACATACACGTGTATGGATTCAGAGATCTTATGCAACTTTGAGATGGCTTGATAGACAGTCGGAGCGTTATCAGGAATGAAAATACAGCAGCTCGAATGGATCACCTTACATACCCCACCTCGATCTGCTAAGATCACGTCTAAAACCATACGGTTTTGTAACGTCATAAGTCTATCCGCCTGAAGTTCAGTGGTGATATTACCAAGGGCACTGGCAGAAATATTAGCTGTCGATTCTACCACTCGAGTCAACTGTCTCAGGTTCCTACTATTAACCATAGGTCCCCAAAACGGGAGGAAACCCTTGAAAAAGTCTCCTGCCTCTTGACCGGCAGTATCCTCTTCGCTAATTACGCCTCTCACAACTCTAGTCTTGTGATAATCTGCATCTACTGTGAACGTCGGAGGCAACAAGTTTGCGATAAAACATGAGCCCATGAAGTCAGAGGGCAACCATGCATACGCACGATCATGACAGACAAAGTATGTACCCTTGGCAGCCAGAAACACAGGGGACGAGACCATCGGCAGAATGTAATTTTCAGTGCAAGCACTCTCTCCAAGTCGGGCTTTCGATCTTCGGCCACGACCTATTAGACAAAAATTACCAATGTGGGGTACGACCCATATCGGAGGTGAGCTTTTAAGCTGTTTTTCACTAGTGAACACACTATACTCGCCTCTACTCAGGACCCTATAGGCTTGTACCTCTTCTTCTGGAATAAGCGAGGGATCATAGATATCGCTATCTAGATCTTCAATTGCTATAGACAAAGGTTTTTGATACGAGGTAGGACCAGAGTAGGGGGAACGTGGTTCTCGAATGGGGTGGAAACCTAGTGCGCTTCGAAACATTGTTTGAAATGCTCGAGCAGACCCTTGGGAGCTATACGGTAACACCAGATATGGAATTCCTTTATCCGTAGTATGTGGCATCAACCCACACACCCAACAATTAGTAGTGTTAACCACTAACTGATGCTGATGAAGGAGCTGAATAAAGGAATTGTTGCGGAATTCTGCACGTCTAGCCTGCTCGTGTTCAGGTAGGATGTGAAAAGAATGAGGAGAAGCAGTGGAGATAAGTTTAGGGCCAGGGGTAGGAGTAGGTATGGCAGAAGGTAAGAAGTAAGACATCGTGTAATACACCCCACCCGCCAATAATGCAGAAACAGTCAAAAACAATACGAATATTTGGAACATAAAACATTTGGTACGACTAGGTTGTTGTAACTTGAACCTTTGCGCCTGAGCTTTTTCCAAATCCATCAGCTTCGAAAACGCCATCCCCTACGACCGTCCGCAACGTTTCTTGACGCACTTCGTTCTGTGTAGCAGTAGTCAATCCCTAGGAGTTCCCAGGAACCGACGGTCTTTAACCTAGTGTCAAGACCTACTAACCAGAAGGAAGTACACGCGCGGCCCTACGGCCTTTATTTCACAATTATATATATGCAAAAATGTCTCTTCAGCTGTGGAAACAAAAAGTATAAGGAACGAAACTCAATATATATATACAAAATAATTACAATGATATGAGTGTTCAAACTGATCGTGGAAAACGGGATAATGCAATTGTCAAGGGACAGAACAGGATCTTTTATTAGTCTCTGGTGCTAGATCGCAAAAAGTATCGGGTTTTCCCAGGACGTGTCTGTTCGTCAAACAAAGGATCCGTCGAAGGGACAGCATCCTGTTGATCAGCTGAATGTTCTGGTCTTGAGTGTTTTGATGACAAGTGTTCAACAGTGTCTTTTTGCTGCACTGAGGATTCTCCGACAGGTTGTGCGTCACTGAAAGGTACAAACGCCGGCAATCCTTCGGTTTCAGTTGATGCAATGCCTCTCCTCACCCACGAGTCTGCTGGCAACGGAATAGGGACTTTTTTTGTGTGGGTGGCATGCACCCAATTCTTCCGCCCCTCAAGATGAACTGCAGTTCTCGTGGCAAGGAGGACCTGGAAGGGTCCAGTGAACCTTGGATCCAAATTGTTCTTGCGCGAAAAGTTTTGCGTCACCACCCAATCTCCGGGCTGGAGCTGGTGGCCTGGACCTTCCGTCTGCGTCGGCAGTGCTTCGTAAACCTGTTGGTGAATTAACCTCAGTTTAGCAGTCAAGTCATGAAGATAATCGATCAACATTGGATACTCAAGATCGCAGAACGCACCCGGTCTAGGGACCCCCCAAACATTTGCAGGACGACCGAACACTATTTCATAGGGGCTGAGCCCTACTCGGGAGTGTACGGTTGCCCTTGTTGACAATAATGCTAAGGGTAATGCGTCAGGCCACGAGAGACCAGTCGTAGCCTGAATCTTCGCTAGCTTCAGTTTAAGGGTGCCATTGTACCCTTCAACCAAACCAGCTGACTGGGGATGATTGGCGCTATGGAATTTCTGATTAATTCCAAGGCCCTTGCACACACTCTTCATCACACTCCCCACAAACTCACTTCCGTTATCTGACCACACAACTCTAGGCATTCCATACCGAGGAAAGTATTTCTTCAGTAGGATTTTCGCAGTCGACAAAGCAGTATTGTCTTTGAGAGGATAGGCCTCGATCCATCGGGAGAATGCGCAAACCACAACTAAAACGTATTTCAAGTTATTGCATCGCTCCATATGGATGAAGTCCAATTGGATCACCTCAAAGGGACATGAAGGGGGAGCAAAACTACCAGGAGGAGTTGGGGTTCCCTTACCAGGATTGTACAGCATGCACACCATACAGTTCTTAACCAAGCGTTCAGCACATTTTGTGATACCATCATTCTTCCACACAGGAGACAACAACTTACAAATACCTTTCGCACTAATATGTGCTAACCCATGCGCCATTGTCACAACAGCCAGCACATACGCATCAGGCAACATCCATCTTTTCTGATCCGATAAGTCAATCCAACAACCATTTGCATCCAACTTTCCCGTACTTTCTTTCCACTTCGTCTTTTCAGTGTCGGTGGCCTCATTCTGAATTGCTTTCACACTCTCTATAGTGTCTTCACACATACTCGATTCTGTAGGCCACCTAACCGAACTCGTCACATACATTCGAGTGCTAAGGTTTCGAGCAGTCTCCTTAGCAGTTTCATCCGCAAAAGCATTACCACGACCAACATCATCCGTCACCTTACGATGCGCACTACATTTAACAATCGCTACCTGCTTAGGCAACGTAAGTGCATCCAAAAAATCATTTACAAGCTGGCCATGCTGAATCTTCGTACCATGCGATGTTAGAAAACCTCTCTCTCTCCACAATCGTCCAAAACTATGCGCGACGCCAAAAGCGTATTGGCTGTCCGTAAACACATTCACACGTTTCCCTTTCGCTAACACACACGCTCTAGTGAGAGCGATCAGCTCTGCAGCTTGGGCAGAATTCTGATTCAATCTTGCAGCCTCAACAACAGTATTCAACGTTACAACAGCATATGCAGTAGTCACATCGCCATTCGGCAGTTTAAAACATGAACCATCCACATACAATGTTCCATCTGGGTCTTCTAAAGGAGTGTTTTTAAGGTCCACTCGACCTTTTGTTTCTTCTTCTGTTCTCAAATAACAGTCGTGTTCTGTTATTCCATCTGACTCTGAGCTAATTGGTAACAAAGTTGCCGGGTTCAGAACATTACAACGTTTGATCTGAATGTGGCTTGCCAACAGCGTCAACTCGTACCCAGACAACCTCGCACTCGTCAAGTGCTGAGTTTTCGTACGATTTAAAAGAGTATTGACTGCATGCGGAACCATCACCGTAAGCATATTATCCATGACCAGTCCTGCTGATTGTCGGATGGAGACCGCGGCTGCCGCTGTTGCTCTTAAACAACTCGGCAATGCTCTAGCTACCGGGTCCAAGGTCGAGGAAAAATATGCACATGGACGTTGCTTACCACCAAAAGGTTGCGTTAAGACACTCAACGCACAACCTTCCCTTTCGTGAACATATAATGTGAACGGTTTACTGTAATCAGGAGTACCTAACACAGGAGCCGAACACAATGAATCACGTAATTCAGAAAAACTTTTCTGACATTCTTCCGTCCATGGTAAAGGAGTTGAAACATCCTTGCACGTAAGAGCCACCAATGGTTTCGCTAGCAATGAAAAGTTTGGGATCCATTGCCTGCAGTACGACGTGATACCTAGAAAGGCACGCACATCTCTTTGGGTTGTTGGCACAGCCATTCGCGCAATCGCTGCAATTCTCTCTGGGGTCAACCGTCTTCCCTCCTTTGACAATAAGTGACCTAGATAGGTTACTTCTTGACAACAATATTGGAGTTTAGAAGGTGACACCTTGTGATTTAACTCACAGAGATGTTGCAGCAGCAACACCGTAGCAATTTTGCAAATGTCCTGAGTATCTGCAGCCACCAATAAGTCATCGACGTATTGGATTAAGGCCGCACCAGCCGGCAACGTAAACGCATCCAGTTGACCCTTCAAGGCTTGACTGTAAATCGATGGACTTTCACAGTAGCCCTGAGGAGCGCGTTTGAACCGGAAGCTGCGTCCACCAAGAGAGAAACCGAAGAGGTCCCTGCTCTCTTCTGCAATCGGGATGCTGAAGAACGCATTCTTCAAATCAATCACCGAAAACCACGATGCAGAAGCTGGAATCAGAGTCAGTAGCGCCGTGATGTCAGGCACAACAGGGAACTGAGGAATCACAATTTTATTCACCTCCCGTAAATCGATAACAAAACGATAAACAGGTGGTTTCGAAGGATCAGTACGTTTTAGAATGGGCAGTACAGGGCTGTTGCACACGTTTCCCCGTGTTTCTTCAATAACGTCTTTCTCGATCAAATCATAGATGATCGCTAACAGTGCTCGTTCACCATCAAGAGAGATACGATACTGGGGAATACGTGGCAGTCGCACATTAGATTTCAACTGAACAACATAAGGGGAGATGTCAAGCAGGCCCACGTCATTGGGACCTGTTGCCCACAAAGATGCAGGAAGAGAACTCAATTCCGGTGGAAGCTTATCGAGAGACAAGTACATAGGAGAGACAACCCTCTCTCCTAACGTAAGCTTTACACCCGCAGGAGAACAATACAGAGTTGCATACAAACGTTTAAGCAAATCCAGGCCCAAAAGATTTTCACCACAACCCGTAGTCAAAATCAACGGAGCTTCTAGCTCACGAGGCCCAATTGTAAGGGGTAAAGGGCGTGAAACTGGATTGCTAACGGGGGCGCCAGAGAATCCAACGGAAACATTTGTTAAGCCAGACAAAGGTGCGCCAGGGAGTTTCGAATGCCTTATGGAACTTTTCGCTGCACCAGTGTCCAACAGAAAAGGCTCAACGACGCCCGATGTAGCAACTGCGACGTAAGGCCCTCTGATCAACCGGAACTGATACCACTCCCTCTCCTTGTCTATGGCTGTCCTAGTAATTACTGTCGTCAGTTCCCTGATCGACGTAGTAATCGTCTACATTGTACTGCGCAGATCGTCCTTGCGACGATCCACGTTGATCGAAACAGTTATCGGAATTTGATGAGTTATCTGATCGGCCATTTTGAGCACCGCGACCTCTACCGCGTGATGTCTGTTGCGAACCACCACGACCTCCTCTAAATGAATTACCACTATTACGATCGCTCAGAGCAGGGCAATTGAATTTGATATGCCCCTCCTGTCTACAATAAGCACATTGATTGTACCCTAACGACGATCTTTGGGAAGAGGAGTCATTACGAGATTGTGATCGGTTCGATTGTGGCTGTGATCTATTCTGTTGCGAAGCATTCTGATTCGAACGCGGAGGATAGGCTTGCTGCAACAACACTTTAGTTTTAAGCTCTTTCGTCTTTTTATCAGCGCGGTCGTTCTCTTCTTTCTCTCTATTCTCATAATATTGTGCCGTAGCCAATATCTGAGCTGAAGTAGAAACGGCCCACGCACTTTCTGAATTCTTTAATTTATTGCTCAAATCGGGCAATAAGTTCGAAACAAATTTATCCACGAACAACCGCTGACCACCCTCAGTACCCATATCCTGACCACTATGGTCGATGAATGCCTCCTCGAACCTCGTAAAGAAGTCGGAGACACTCTCATCCTTCTTCTGTTTACAAGGCGACAATTTGTCCCAATTTACTCTCATAGCTGGCATAAGAGTTTTCATGAGTGTTATTATTCTCTGAGGAAGAGCAGCAATCAATTGCTCGGGTTTAGCACCACCAATTTGTCGAGCATCCGCCGCTATAATGGCAGCCCAAGCACCACCTAATTCATTGGGATGATTTTCCTGACGAATCTTAGCCCACACCGGTTGCGGTACGACATTACCAAAGAGCATGTCAATATCGGCAAGACTCATTACCGTAGCGTCTACGAGCTGCGATAATTCTTTATAATACCCTGCAGGATTTTTGCGAGGGTCAGGCAAAGATTGCTTCACCTGTAAAACTTCTGATCGTTTCCATGGGAGATGTATCCATACTCTCTGAAAGAATGGCAAGATCGGAGGTTGAGCTGCAGGATTACCTGGCATCCACACCGGTGGAACTTCTCGCATGGGAAACTGACCAGACTCATCTGACTGTCTTTCAACATCCTCAACAAACAAGGCTTTAGGTATAGGAGTGGGACGGAAAGATAGCAACCGCTCAACAGCGCGTCGAACGTTGGTATCCACTATCAGTCCAGTCGAGAACTGAAGCTGTAGATCAGACAAAGCGGTCAGCACCTCGTCAGGTGCATCAGCCGATATCTGATCGCGAAGGACCTTACACATTTCCTCGAACACAAATCTCTGGGTTGTTATATTGAATTGGCAAAATGTGTCGAGCACAACACGGGGTGGATTTCTAAGAGGATGTGTCATCCAACCCATCACCATATTATACAGCGAAGCACGTTCACTATTACCAGGAAGCTGACTACGTCTCTGAGGACCATCGGAACCAGCGGACCCAAGAACAGGTCCGAGCGAATGAAAGAAGCTAGCCGCAAGAGGAGAATTACGACTACGAGTAGAGGGAGAAGTATAAGACACAGGACTAACAAGTGAAGGGGTAGAAACAGTAGCAACAGCAGGAGTTAACAGAGCAGGAGCAGTAGCGGGAGCAGGAGTATGTGGAAGCGGAGGAGCAGTAGGGATAGCAACAGGCAAAGGAGCAGGAACAGTCGGAAGAACGGGTGCAGGTTGAGGAACAGGCAAAGGAAGAATAGGTGCAGGAACAGGTACAGGAGGAACCACAGGAAGTGCGGTACCCTGTACATACGGAGGTGGCGACTTCATAAGATGAGACATTAAAGGATCCTCAACTGATTCTTCCTTCTTATCCGACTCCGTAGGCAAAGCAGGATAACATTTATCTATAGTCATACGCTGTAGTCTATCAAACACTTCCTTATCCTTAACCTCCTTATCATGCTGAAACTGCTCTGCTTTCTTTACAATGGTAGCAACATTATCTTTCTGATTTAGTCTAGTCTGTCTGATTTCTTTCTGTCGGGCTTCTTTGCGCCACAACCGAAAGGCATCAAACATGGCCGGCCTTGACTTTTTCTCGAACAATTTAGCCTCTAGGTTATCTAAGATCGGGGTCTCAAAACTACCGTGAGGTGGCCAACTAAGGACACCGTCCTTCTTAGTATAGCGAATCCAATAAGCATTAAAGGTAATCGGGCCTAGCCCATGTTTACTGTACAGTTCATAAGTCGGAGTTCCAACCGGAGGAATCGGACACGAGTCCTCCAGTCGGGAATCCACACCACAAGGTCTGAAGCAACTAAACAAAGTACTACGACCAGGCATCTTGCACACTAGCCGAGTTTCACAAACTTCAAGGGTTACGGGATTTACCAAGTCCCAGCAAAGAGCTAATACCCTCGGTTTTTGGCGTCTGCAGAAGTCAAATAACACAACAAAGTACGCTAGCAAAGTGTCACCGACAAAAACACTCACACAGCGTCAACAACAAAAACACTCGCTAAAGTGTCAACAACTAAGGACTCTGGGAGCGACCCACAAATACTTAACTCAAAGATCGATGGCGTCACCAGGAAGGCCCGTCAGTCGTCTCGCTATACCAAGGTCTACGCCAGGCGCCAAAACAGGTCTACAGTCAGGGCAGCAGTCCGTCGCAGCCGTCAGGAGGCGGGAATCTTCGTAGGAAAAGTCTTCGGGCCACTTATTTCGACAACAGGATCGATGAAGCGGAGTGCACCTTCCCTCGGAGATTTCACACGAAGTTCCTCACGATCGTCGGGCTTGGACCGGTACCACTGATGCAGCCCCACGTTGGGCGCCAACTGAAGGACTGGGTTCTTTAAGACCCAGCGGTGCCAGGGGACAACACCTGAAACCTTCGTGGGTTACCTGTTCCGGCGTACGAATGACAGAGACACGGGACACTTCCTTCGGCGTCAAAGATTCAAGGTTTATTTACTGCAGGGAACACAGAAGTCACGACAAGTACAACGCATGCAACTTGGGGAGACTGCTTCAAATTGGTTCTGTGGATCGCTCCTTTTATACACGATTTTCCCATAGGTTAACATGGCAAACAAAAGTTTACAACCCAGTTCCCACAATTATCCCCCAGAGGGGTCGCTTTGGTCACTTTGAAACATACAAGGTCCGGAACATAAGTGCGGAAACATTTGGCGGTTCCCAACTGTAAAAACCCATCTTCCCAACATTAGTGCATTCCAATCGGCAGTAAAACAGATCGAAATAGGAACAAGGACAGGTGCAGAGGAAGATGGAAACAGTGGGGAGATCGGAAAGGGTGTAAAAGGGGGAGGTATCGAGAAACACGAGCTACAAGCATCAAAGGGACGTGCCTAATGAGATGCACGGCTGAGACAATAAACCGGCACGGCAAGATGAGCCTCGAGCGGGGCCATCTGCCTTACAGTATCATCCCCCTCGTCATAAAGACACTTACAAAGGACATGTGTCTTCCGCAAATATCTTGGGAGTCCCAGGGTCGCGAAGTGGACAACGTCCGTTCGCTGGCTACTTGAGGGCAAGAGACAAAATGGATGCCGTATCTAAGATGGAACCCGTGGGTACAGATGAAAAACCCACATAACAAACGAACGGTTTAAGTTAGCACAGCGAAACTGCGCACACTTACTAAACTCCTCATTTGCGGTTCATAGATACCAGACTCGACCATATTCGTGCGAGTCGAAAACACCACTTACAATTGTCACGGAACCTCAGGAGTTCCCGTAGTCCAGTCGGCTGGTGATGAGGGCCTGGGTGACCGTCTTTCTGGTTTCGGTGGAGATCCACCGGAAGATCTTTCAGAGCAGGCGCAGGGTGTTGAAGCATGAGGATGAGATGGCGTTGACTTGTTTGGTCATCGTGAGGGAGGATTCCAGGATGAATCCCAGGTTGCGTGTGTGGTCTGTGGGTGTCGGTGCGGTGCCCAGCGCTGTGGGCCACAAGGAGTCGTCACAGGCGGATGGGGTTTGTCCGAGGATGAGGACCTCCATCTTGTCTGAGTTAAGTTTCAGTCGACTGAGCTTCATCCATTCTGCAACGTCTTTCATTCCTTCCTGGAGGTTAGTTTTGGCGGTGGCTGGGTGTTTGGTGAAGGAGAGTATCAGCTGGGTGTCGTCGGCGTAGGAGATGATGTTGAGGTTGTGTTTGCGTGCAATGGCGGCGTGGGTGCTCATGTAGATATTGAAGAGAGTTGAGCGAGGAGCCTTGGGGTACGCCGCAGATGATCTTGGTGGCCGCGGAGCGGAACGGCGGGAGGCGGACTCTCTGGGTTCTGTTGGAGAGGAACGAGGTGATCCAGTCCAGGGTTTTTCCTTGGATCCCAGTGTTGTAGAGGCGGGTTTTTAGGATGCGGTGGCATACGGTATCAAAGGCCGCTGAGAGGTCTAGGAGGATGAGGGTGGTTGTCTCCCCGTTGTCCATCAGGGTCCTGATGTCGCCGGTGGCTGCGATGAGGGCGGTCTCGGTGCTGTGGTTGGCTCGAAATCCGGACTGGGATGGGTTGAGTGAGTTGTTTGCCTCGAGGAATGTAGTCAGCTGTTTATTGACGTCTTCTTGATGACTTTTGCCGGGAAGGGAAGAAGAGAGATGGGGCGGAAGTTCTTGAGGTCTTTGGGGTCTGCTGTGGGTTTTTTCAGAAGGGCGTTGATCTCTGCGTGCTTCCAGCTCTCTGGGAAGGAGGCAGACGCAAAGTAGTTGTTTATGACGCTCCGCAGGTGGGGTGCAATGACGGTGTTGGCTTTGTTGTAGATGTGATGGGGGCAAGGGTCAGAGGGAGAGCCAGAGTGGATGGTGTTCATGATGTGGGTGGTCTCTTCTGTGCTGATAGGGGTCCAGACGCTGAGGGTGGTGGTGGGGGTCGTAGGTTTGGTAACTGGAGGCAGATTCTGGGTGTCAAAGCTGTCGTGTATATCTACGATCTTGCGGTGGAAGAACGTGGCGAGGGAGTTGCAGTAACTTCTCACCCTTCACCTCTATGCCTATATGCTCCTCAAAATGCTCAGGCAACAACCAAGAGCCACCGACCTCCATCAGTTCCGGAATCAGCGTTGATCAATGCCGCTCTGACTCTGAGTCATCAGGGTTTAGAATGGGGATGGCGACGCCAGGGGGCACCGCTTGCGCTGGGACCATCAACATCAGGACCAGCACCAGACAAGGTCGCGTTGGCATGAGCAGTGCCAATTCAGGATCGAATCCATGAGACCCCATCTGAGCCAAGGCCTCAGCCATCGGCTCAGAACCTGATGGGGCCTCCTCCAACCCACCATGGCCAAAGACGCACTGGAAGAGTGTTTCAGCAAAAAAATAAAGGACGAAATGCTGACAATACAAACATTCTACTCCACTCAAAATATCTGGGTTAAATCCATCGTTCTTTTGCTCACTACGCCACCCCAGTTTGGACACAGCCATATTCAATCATTCTTACCCTGTGCCCCATGGGTACAGTCCAGACCAAACTGCCAGGCCAAGTCCTCCCTGGACCGGAAACAAGCATCCTCAGACCGGTTTCAGTGTATGTCACACTTTTTCAGCCAGGCTAGCTTGAATCAAGTGGTACAGTGAGCAAGGGACCCCCGTCTGGGCATACCCATCCCACTTAGGGCGAAAAGTGTTACAGTAAACAAATTGTGGACGGAATGCTGACAATGCAAACATGCTCCCCCAGTCAAAAAGTCTGGGTTAAATCCATTATTCTTTTGCCCACTACACCACCCCAGTTTGGAACAAGCCATATGCAAATCAGTCTTGACCCTGTGCCCCATGGGAACAGTACAGATAGAAATGTCAGGCCAGGTCCTCCCTGGACTGGAAATAAGCATCCTGGGAACGGTTTCAGGGTATGTTTCCCTTCTTCAACACGGTTAGCTTGAATCCAGTGGCACAGTGAGCTAGGGACCCACATCAGGGCATATCCATCCCACTTAGGGTGAAAAATGTTACAGCAAACAAATGATGGACGGAATGCAGACAATAAAAACATTCTCCCCCAGTTAAAAGATCTGAGTTAAATCCATTGTTAGTTTGCCCACTACGCCACCCAAGTTTGGACACAGCCATATGCAAATCAGTCTTGACTCTGTGCCCCATGGGAACAGTCCAGACCGAACTGCCAGGCCAGGTCCTCTCTGGACCGGAAACTGGCATCCTGGGACCGGTCTCAGGGTACGTCACCCTTTTTCAGGAAGGCTAGCTTGAATCAAGTGGCACAGTGAGCAAGGGACCCACATAGAAGCATACCCATCCCACTTAGGGAAAAAAGTGTTACAGCAAACAAATGATGGACAGAAGGCTGACAATGTAAACATTCTCCCTCAGTCAAAATATCTGGGTTAAATCCATTGTTCTTTTGCTCACTACGCCACCCCAGTTTGGACACAGCCATATGCAAATCAGTCTTGACCCTGTGCCCCATGGGAACAGTCCAGACCGACCTGCCAGGCCAGGTCCTCCCTGGACCGGAAACAAGCAACCTGGGACTGGTTTCAGGGTATGTTGCCCTTCTTCAGCCAGGCTAGCTTGAATCCAGTAGCACAGTGAGCAAGGGACCCACGTCTGGGCATACCCATCCCACTTAGGGTGCAAAGTGTTACAGCAAACAAATGGTTGACGGAATGCTGACAATGCAAACTTGCTCCCCCAGTCAAAAGATCTGGGTTAAATCCATCGTTATTTTGCCCACTACGCCACCCCACTTTGGACCCAGCCATATGCAAATCAGTCTTGACCCTGTGCCCCATGGGAACAGTCCAGACCGAACTGCCAGGCCAGGTCCTCTCTGGACCGGAAACAGGCCTCCTGGGACCGGTTTCAGGGTACGTCACCCTTTTTCAGCAAGTCAAGCTCGAATCTAGTGGCACAGTGAGCAAGGGACCCACATAGAAGCATACCCATCCCACTTAGGGCGAAAGTGTTACAGCAAACAAATAATGGACGGAATGCAAATCAGTCTTGACCCTGTGCAGCATGGGAACAGTCCAGACTAAACTGCCAGGGCAGGTCCTCCCTGGAGTGGAAACACGCATCCTGGGACCGGTTTCAGGGTATGTCATCCTTCTTCTGCCAGGCTAGCTTGTATCCAGTGGCACAGTGAGCACGGGGCCCACGTCTGAGCATACCCATCCCACTTAGGGTGAAAAGTGTTACAGCAAACAAATGATGAGCGAAACCGGTCCTAGGGTGCTTGCTTCCAATCCAGGGAGGACCTGGCCTGGCAGTTCGGGCTGGACTGTTCCCATTGGGCACAGGTTCAAGACTGACTTGCATATGGCTGTTCAAACTGGAATGTTATGGTGAGCAAACAAACAATGGATTTAGGCCCAGATCTCCGTACTGGGGTGAATGTATGACATAGCTCTGCATTCTGTCCATCAATTGTTGTTTTTGCACTGGAAGAGTGGGCACATACAAATACTCGGTGCATGGCCTTGTAAAACTGTGTTTTTTGAGTGGTGGCCGCTCCTGGTCCCGGAAACGGGGGGCGTGGAATCAGCACTGGCAGTGGCTCTGCAGAATGGTGCCGGGAACGTCGATGTTCCACACTCATCTTCTTAATCCCATATGGACAATGTGAAGTCAAAGTCCATATAGACTTCTTTTTTTTTTGCTTCTTCCCTGGGTGTCCCGAGGACCTCGAGTGTGATGAAGAAGAGTTGGGGCAGCAGGAGCGTTTCTACAACTTTCTTCTTCTCAATCGGGACCGAGACCTCCTTGGAGTCTCGCAAGATGGCGTTGACTGCCATAAGCAGCTTTAGAGATCTCTCTCTCAAAGCCTTTGGTGTCATGGCCCAGCAGTCCATGCAAGGTTTTGTGTCATGGTAACGCTTGAGACACCATAATTACACAAGGTGCGGGTCGGTAACCGACAGGCGCCACATAGTCTTTTGTAGAAAAGCAGTAAGAACTTGTACTATGAATCTTTTCCCAGTGCCAGCCTTGACATTTGACGTACAGCAGTAAAAGTTTAAATGTTGAGCATGCATTCTCTTTCTTGCAATGAAGGAATCCGTGATCAACTGTAGTTTTCACATCATATATATTTCCATTTGTTAAGTAAACTAAATCTTCCAAATCAATTGTTTCCTGTCTTGCTTGCTCCATTGCAGTCTCCGCCTCATTCATGGTAATAGCAGCCTCATTTTCAATTATTGACTATCCGAGTAACTTCAGTGATTTTAAACTCTCAGCAGCATTGTATCCTCTGGTTGAATTTCATCATTCAACATTTTCATGTAGTTTGTAAATACTGAGCACTCAATGCCATCCTTTGCAGCACTGAAAGACTTTACATAGCAGTCAAACTCTCCTAGAAAATCTGTTTCACAATGCAAAGGTTTAAACAGCTGCGAAAGTGGCAAATAGAAAATGTCTCTTTTTTTAGCAGTCTGGCAACTCAGTTTTCTATGGTTGATTAGACTGCTTTTGCTATGTTACACCAAACACCCATTGCAACCAACTACTGAATATGTGCCTGCAATCATCTCCATTTCCTGTCACATTGTTTCTTTATGTGTAGTAATGGACTAGTTCATATAGATAGATGTTTTTAAGATCTGCAGTCCTTTCTGTATAGGAAGTGGCCAACATTTTTGTTTTTACTATGTCTATACTGTCTGGCTCAAATTTGGCAAGATATTGAATTTTAGGAAAACACATAAAAACTCTGGGGCATAATATCAAGGGGGTTTATCTCTGCTTTTTTGGCTTTATAAGCCAAGAAAGCGGAGATAAAATTATCTCCCTATTACCTAGCCGTCGCTAACACCAGTTAGCGACTGCTAGTAGGAGATAGCTACCATCTTGGGCCCCTGCTTTGTATGTCAGTGATATTTATCACTAATGACATGCAAAGTGGGCGTGCCAAGATGTTAGCAACTGGAAACAGTCGCTAACATTGCTATTTCCTATTACCAACTTTTGGAGATATTCGCGCTAAGCGCGAATATCTCCAAAACCTAACACCTGCCCCTGAGCAGTTCTTAGCCATGTTATCCAATGGTAGGTGGATAACATGGCTAAGAGCATTAGCTCGGTAATGCATGAATATCGCTGACTTTTCAGCGATATTCATGCATTTCGGCCGATGTTTATCGCTTAGGAGATAAACCTTGATAATAGCAAGGTTCCTAAGCAATAAAAATAAAAATATCACCGCTAAACCAACATAGCGATAATTATCGCTAGTTGTTGGTAGTATGCCCCTCTGTTTCGAGTTGATGCCAGGCCTAGAATTTCTTTGGACTTAGAATATAAACTAGAAGAACTCAAAAGATTGCGACATTCATAGGATCCAATTTACCTGTGTGAAAGCATCGTCAAATTGAAACTGTACAATTTCTTTGTTGGAGACTTTTCAGCAGAGATTTCCTCCCACACATCTTTTATATATGTCTTCTCAGATTCTGTTATATATAAAGTAAAATATCCAGCAACAGCTATAGAGTTGTCTACCACAAACTGAATATCTATATTCACATTCCACATTTTCAAAATGACAGGATTTTAGTCATCAATATAGTCTGAGGCCCCTGTTCTCCTGAGGTTGTAGGTGTTTTTGAGTGAGTTGTAAGTAAATTTTTGCCTCACTGCAGACATAAAATGGTTCCTCTTCCTTTTGAAATAGCAGATCTTGGAAAAATAAACCAACATTTTGTTTGAAATGTTCATTTTGGTCTCTATTTTTGCTGAAAGTATTTTCCACAAATATGTGACTAGAAACACAGTACTTGCTGCTTTAGGCCCTTTTCCTCAGTGCAGTTTGGAATCCTATATGTAATGTGCTGTTCTATGAAAGAAAGTACAGACTCATATGTGTCTGTTCTAAAATGAGATGTATCTTTTACCCACAACAGCATATGAATATGAGGAGCAGCTCTTGCTTGGTACTCCTTTTGCCAAAAAGTAATTTCTCCAAGAGGTGGATTTTATTTTTGTTTGCAAATTAAGGACAGCATAGCTTGACATTGGTAGCTAAAGTACCTGGAAACATTTGCAGGATCCAAAGAGTTAAGTTCTCCCCTGGTGCCTTCTATTCAATAACATTCATGTTAGAGTTTGCTTCTTTTAAAAAGTCATGAAATCATCCCAGGCACATTGTGCAAAACTCTGTGTTACAAAACAAGTTGGTGCACCAAAATTTCGCAACATACACTTGATCTCATCATGACGAAGCTACAACTGATCAGTGGTCCCAAGTTGGCATGTCATCAAATTGATCAAATTGTACACGAGGTTCTCATCTTTTCTATGAATATTTTCAACAGACTCTTTTGCAGATATATTTTGTTCATTTACCCCTGTATTAAGAATTTGGTTAACAGCATATGACAATCCAGACAAATCATTTTCAAACAACAGATGGAATACTTTGTCGAAATCAAGGGTCCTTTGAATATAATCTTGTTCACCTATACTCTAATGCAGGTATTTGCACAGGGCAGCCAGCCTACTGTCCACCTTCTAGATGAAAATAGTTGAGGAAAACATTGAGCCTCTAAACTGTTATCCCAGACACTCATTGGAGTTCCTTTAGCTTGTTTCATCCTATACAGTGTAATGACATACCCCCTAAACCTATTTTAAATGTAGTTTATGGATACTATAGTGCTCATATATTTCTTCACATCTACTTTTATCCTTTTTTTTAAACTGTTCACTTGAACACTTTTTTCTTCATTCAGCTTCCATATTAAACAATATCTACATCTTTATAGTACACATTATTGTCTTTAAGGTACAATGTACCTTTCTGCACCTTATTTACATCAACTAGTATATGACAGATTTTTTTGCTTTTTGCGGGTACAGCATCCACTACAATAGCAAGGGTTTTTTTCAAAATCTGTCTCTACACCAACAGTTTGAATACTGCGTTTTAAATATTAAAGTAAATACACAACTCTACCTGTAAGCCCTTTCTGATTCTTACTGGGTGGTAGTTACCAAGCCTTTGGTTCCATACGAACTACTGCTTGCAAAGGGTGTATAGATTGTATGAGAATTACTTCATAAACATTCAGATGTCAAAGTTCCTCTGGAATTTCAACCTCCTCTAACTTATTTTATACTGCTCTGGCAGGCCTTTTTTGTCCTAACATTTTTCATAGCAATACTAGAACATGATCTGAAGTGTCGACAAATCAAAATACTCCTCCACAAATAAATACACTGCAAATTCTATCCACTTTTCTATGTTTTCTTCTTTAGTTTTTAAGCACAGATCAACATTTCAAATGGAGGGAGAACATGGTGGTTGGATAGTGGTCGGTCACGGGAACCTCTCGAAGTGTGCCAAAAGAATGATTGTGAAGAGAGAAAATGCCGGGAATGATTAGGAATTTAAGTGAAGGAACTTAAGTGGAAAACAAGGAAGTGGGCCCTTTTTCAAATCACAGATAATAACTTGCAGGTTCACTAACCGAAGCCGGTCGGAAAAAGCTTGTGGTGCAGTCACAGCGGGCTTGTTGAGATCCGCCCTCAAGCTGGGTAGAGGTCAGCGGGCAGCTGCGAGAATTCCCTTCCGAGGCAAGGGAGGAAGGGACAGCCTCAGGGGTCGTACTGAGGCAGAGTTGGAGACATCGCCCACTCGACACCAAGAGGTTTATTCAGAGCTCCAGGGGCAGGCATAGCTAGGAGGTGGTAGGCAACAGAGAGCAACCCAGGGGGTAAGAAGATGTACAGGAAAAAGATAAAAAGCAAAGGTAGAGATGAGACCAGTTTTGGTAGGGTGGCTCATGGAGAGCACAAAGAGAAGAGCAATTCGAGGTACTCCTTCAAAAGTGCTAAAAAAGGGGGGCTCCCTTTGGGTCGGATTATAGAGGGGGAGGAGAATTGCAAAGGTGGGGCTGGTGAAAGCAAGATAGAAATTAGAGTCCCGATATTGAAGAAAACTGCCTTAAATAAGAAATATAATCTGGAGAGGAAAGAATGGAGTAAGGTGAATCAGAAGATTAGGGTTACCCCCTCTCTTAGAACCTTTTTTAAAGTTCTACAGAAAACCCTATTGTGAAGTGAAGGAGGAGCTATGTCTGGTAAAGGAGGCCAGAATGAGGTGGAAGCTGTGGAGGCTGTAGTACAGTTGGAATCACTGGGCATGAATGCCATGTCTGATTGGGCCAATGTCACAAGCCCAAATAGGTTCCATATGTTGGCTATGGATAACCTAGGAGTCCGAGAGGCAGGTTTAGACGACCTTCTGCCTGGGGAGGCCTCTGAGGAAAGCTTAAGAAAATATCCTATAACCCCAACCCTACACTTTACTAAAGTATTGCTTGAAATACAATCAACTATAGAGGTGAATGCGGTTGCAGTATATGGGAGTAATGATGAAGGGCAGTCAGTAGGAGCCTTGAATACTGCTCTCTCCTGAGAAATGAAGAACAGATTTGAAAGAACAGAAGTCAACCAAAGGAGATTGGGATGGCCGGTGAAAATCTTGAAAAAAAAATTGACGATTTCACAAAAAGAACAGCTACCCTTGAAGAATCAATAAAAGAGCTAAGAATTAGTGTTCAAACTAATAAAGAGAACATTAATGTATTAAGATCAAATGAGCAGGGTCACCAGGAGAGAATAGAAGTATTGGAAAATAGCCAGAGACTGAATAATTTAGGTACTTTAAATGTACCTGGAGGGGATATATGATGTTACAACGCGGACTTTTACTCCGCATACTGTTACAACGCGGTTTTTACAACGCGGGTCATGTAACAACGCATGTATTTACAACGCATTTTTTTACAACGCAGGTACCTTTACAACGCGGACCATTACAACGTAAGTATTGGTAAGTATATATTAATAAGAATAATATAATAGTAACTTAATTTTAAAAGTATAATTTAATGTAATTTTAAATAATTTAATTTCCGTAAATTAATTTAAATTTAAATAAATGTTACTTTATTTTTACCCTGTACCCCTGTACCCCAAAAACTCAAAACTGACCCTCAACCCCAAAAATAATGCAAAGTAATTTATTTTAATTTATGTGCTATTAAATAATTTAAATTAAAATTAAATTTAATTTATTTTTACCCTGTACCCCAAAAACTTAAAACTGACCCTGAACCCTAAAAATACCCCTTTACCCAAAAACCCAAAACTGACCCTGAACCCTAAAAATACCCCTGTACCCCAAAAACCCAAAACTGACCCTGAACCCTAAAAATACCCCTTTACCCTAAAACCCAAAACTGACCCTGAACCCTAAAAATACCCCTTTACCCTAAAACCCAAAACTGACCCTGAACCCTAAAAATACCCCTTTACCCTAAAACCCAAAACTGACCCTGAACCCTAAAAATACCCCTTTACCCTAAAACCCAAAACTGACCCTGAACCCTAAAAATACCCCTTTACCCTAAAACCCAAAACTGACCCTGAACCCTAAAAATACCCCTTTACCCTAAAACCCAAAACTGACCCTGAACCCTAAAAATACCCCTTTACCCTAAAACCCAAAACTGACCCTAACCCCTAAAAATACCCCTTAACCCCAAACATATAACATTTAAAATATAACTATATACTTACCAATACTTACGTTGTAATGGTATGCGTTGTAAAGGTACCTGCGTTGTAAAAAAATGCGTTGTAAAAACATGAGTTGTAACAGTATCCGCGTTGTAATGGATGCGTTGTAACAGTAGTGCGTTGTAAAAAATGCGTTGTAACAAGTAAACACCACCTGGAGGAGCAGAAGGGAAGGTATGAACATTTCCGTGGTTAATCTGATAAAAAGGGGAGTGCAAGTGGAAGATTCTGAGCAAGAGATTTTTAAGGACATTCAACTGGTTCATAGGGACCCATTTAGGTTGAATACAAATAGATCTAAGCCAAGGAAGATTCTGATCAATTTTCTTACCTTCAGCTTAAAAGATTGTATCCTGTCAGGAGCGTTGAAATGAAATGAAACTAAATGAAAAATTATATTTATATAGCGCATAGACTACCCGGAGGCCTCACAGCGCTTAACTGAAATCCAGGGCGGTAGGCTAGGGTGGTTAACAGGCTCTTCCAAACAGGTGAGTTTTTAAAGACCTCCTGAATTACATCCGGTTGGTGTTCTCTCTAAGATCAAGTGGGAGGGAATTCCATATTCTCGCAGCATTGTGCAAGAATGAGCGTCCGCCCCAGCGGGCCTTGTTGATTTTTAGTTGTGGTGGCTAGATACAACAAGCTGGATGGGAGAGCTCTGAGAGGGAGGTAGGGATTGGCTAGGGGGTACATGATGGCGGGACCTGTTCTATGAATGGCTTTTTGAACAAGGCACATAGCTTTGAATTGAACCCTGGCAGCCACAGGAAGCCAATGCAGCTTCTTTAGGGCCTGTTTGGCCGACTGCCAGCGTGGAATATTAAAGAGCAGTCGGGCCGCACAGTTTTGGGTGACCTGAAGTTTGTTAATTGCTGCCACCGGGGCTCCTCGATAGAGAGCATTGCCATAATCCAGGCGGGAGAGTATCATGGCCTGAACCATGACTCTCCTCGCTTGGAACGGAAGCAAAGGGAGCACTTTCCGGAGCATTCTCATTAGCCCAAAACAGGTGGAGGCTGTTTTAGTGGCCTGGAAGGTAAAATCCAGAGATTTATCAAGCCAAACACCCAGGCTCTTTATCTGAAGTCTGGCGGGGGGAGAGGAACCTAGACACGTGGGCCAACTCGACGCGAGGATGGTAGGTGAGGGGTTGCCCAATAGCATTATTTCTGTCTTCTCCCCATTTAGTCTGAGGCAGGAGAATTGCATCCATTTAGCCACTGCCTCTAGACAGGGGCCAAGTGTACTAGACGACCCCTCAGTATGGTCCAATGAGACCACCAACTGAGTGTCGTCTGCGTAGGTGACAATACGGACACCAAAGGGATGGACTATCTCTACCAAGGGCCTCAGGTAAACGTTGAAAAGCGTGGGGCTCAGGGCAGAGCCCTGAGGGACCCCACAATTGAGCGACTGCATGGAGGCTAGTACCTCCCCCTCGAACACCTGGAAGAAGCGCTCATCCAGGAAGGAAGTCAGCCAAGCCTGGGCCGCGCCCGACACTCCTATGCCCTTCAAACGATGTAATAAGGTGGCATGGGTAACCGTGTCGAACGCGGCGCTGAGGTCTAATAGTATGATGGCTGCTTTCCCTCCCCGGTCAAGCACAGATCTTGCTTTTTCCGTTACTGCTAGCAACGCTGTCTCAGTTCCGTGCTGAGGGCGGAATCCCGTCTGGGAAGTGCACAGCAGATTATTAGATTTTAAATAATCTAATAAAATATTATTAATATGCTTTTCTAGCAGTTTACTCATCCAAGGTAATAAAGAGATGGGGCGGAAGTTAGCTGGATTATTTTGGTCTAGAGAGGGTTTTTTTAAAAGGGCTTTGACCATTGCACTTTTCCATGCGACTGGAACAGTGCTCGAAATGATGGAGGAGTTGAGGACATCGAGGATGACTGGGCGGATAGAGTCAATGACCATGGTAAGATATTGAGGGGGTGCTGGATCCTTAGGAGATCCTGAAACAACTTTAGGGATTATTTTATCCAAAGAGGTGGAATCTAAAAGAGTAAATTTGTCTAACAGACAGGGGGCTAAAGTATTAGGACTTGCAGTGGTGGCAACGTCCGCGCCTATTTTATCCATGGCAAAAGAGGAGTAGATAGTCGGAATTTTTTGCGAGAAATAAGTTGCTAGATTGTTGCAACGAGCTAATGCACCATCTGGTGACATACGTTTGGGGGGAGGGAAATCAATGATTTAGCTACTTTAAAAATTTCTTTGGGGGCGTTCAAAGCCAGATTGATTTTTGATTCGTAAAATTGGGCTTGGGCTAACTTAATTTCCTTTTTATACAGTCCAATTGCGGCTCTGTAATCTGCTTTCTTATGCTGTGTACGGTCCCGCCTCCAGGCTCTTTCCAGTTTACGACATGATTGTTTCATGTCTCTTAAAGTGGGAGAGTACCACCGGCCACCTTTTGTCTTTTTATAGACTGCAAAGGTACCTTCGGGAGGACTATGTTGAGGGAATTGGTGATCCAATTGTCAAAGTCGGTACTAGCTAAATTGAGGTTGGTAGTTTTCGAGAGTTTGAGTTCAGCAAGTACCGATTCCCATTTGTAGGAAGGGAGTGAGGCCCATTTCATACCCCAGTGTTTTTTTGACTCTTGTGTAGCAGAGGGGTTTCTGGTGGTCCATGTGAAGGGTATTAAGCTGTGATCGGTCCAGGGCAGTAGCACAGCCGACTCAACATTTAGACTATCAAGATTACTATACATTTGGTCTAAAAGATGACCTTTAGTATGTGTGGGGAGGAATCCTTTTTGGGTCAAGTCAATAGCTTGAAAGTTCAGTCGAAGACTGTTGGCTGCGGGGTCAAGCAGGTCATCTAAATGTAGGTTTAGATCACCTAACACAGTATTATTTGCTGAGGTGAGTACTAGATTGGCAACTAAGTCAGTCTGTTTGTAACAAATTGACCTGTGTACCAGAAGGCATGTGAAAGTATTGGTAGGGGATAGCTCTAAAATAAAGAGTAGACTTTCACCGACAGATGTAGTGAAGGAGAGTGATGCGACATTTAAACTGTTCTCTGTATATGATGGCTAACCCTCCACCTCTACCCGTGTTGCGGTCCAGTCTCTTTATAGTATAACCCTGTGGGGTAGCCCATCTTATAGTAGGATCAGCTTCAAGCTGAAGTCAAGTTGACAATGAAATCACTAAAGTTAGATGGGATTACATGTGAGATAAGGTCTGATATTTCCCATATCAGGTCAAATAAAAAGTGGGAGCAGGAAAAGAGGATAGACCCTCTGAAGAAATTAGGGGCTACAGTACAGGTAAAATGTTCAGCAGTCTAAAGGTGATGTTAAATAATAGAATGCAAAGTTTCCATGTCCAAGGGAAGTGGACACCTTTATTGAGAGCAGCTCAAGGCCTGGTAGGTAATTGATTCCCAAATTAAGATATGGGTTGGGCCTTCTTACTTTTCCATTTCCTTTTGCCACTTATTTGGGATTTTGATTAAGCAACTAATAGAATTGTTTGTCTCTAACATCTACTATTTGAGCGTATTCAATTAAGAAGGGCACACTAGGAGGGATATCCATAAGGCTGAAGCCATGAAGAAATAGAGGCAGGTTCTCCGGGGAGGGGCAGGGGAATGGGAATGGGCACTGGGTGGGGAGCATGTGGGCTAAAAGGAAAAAAACCTCAGGCGCTTCAGATCTGGTGGCTACTACTTAAGGTGTACAAAAGGATGATGGAGGATAAGATAGCACAAATCAAGATACTATCCTGGAATGTAAATGGGTTAAGGGTGGAAGGGAAAGGTTATTGCAATACATAAAAGATTATCCCACTCAGGTAATATTTTTGCAAGCGACACATTTGACAGAGAAATAGTGTGTAGACCTACTTAAATCAAGGAGATGGGTATAGCAAATGGAGTGGCTATCTTGTTAAAACAAGATGCTAAGATAACTATTAAGGAGAGTGTCTCAGGTAGCTCCGGGAGGTCGCTCATAGCAAAATTGGTGGCATATACACAAGGTTTTACATTGATGGGTATTATGGACCTACTAGGGATGAAACAGCTCCTTTTAGAGAGATGCTAGTAGAATTGTTGAACTTCCCAGGCCCAATCATTATAGCAGGAGATTTTAATGCAGTCTTGGATAGTGTCTTAGATAGGCCCACTAAAAGTAGATCAATAGTGCATCTAAAGATGATGGCACAGATAAAACTGGCCATGAAGCATACAGGCTTAAGTGTTATGTGGCGACAGAGGGCAGGGGCCAGAAGAGGATACACCCATATTAATCAAAAAACATTGTCATCAATCCTGGATTGATTACTTTTTAATAGACTCCAACTTAAGAGATCAGGTTCAAGATATTAAGCAAATAGGGGCCAATTTATCAGATCACTCCGCTGTTTTATTGAACTTAGCCCTAGTAAATAAGAATGTGCATACTAGATGGACAATTGATCGCACTTTGTTACTCGACCAAGAACTGGCAGGATTATTAAATGAAGAGACAAAAGAATTCTTTCAAGCCAATTTAGGTTCTACCGGGGTGGGAGTAGTATGGGACACTTAAGGCTTATTAAGAGAAAGAATAGATATCTTTTTGGCTAAGAGGCGGGCGTACGGAAGGTGGATTTCAGACCTGTAAAAGAGGATAAGAGCAGCAGAAGAGGAAAGAACCATTTTAAATTTAAAACAGGCAAAGACAGAGGTTTTACAGTTAGCGTTATTAAATTTGAAAACAAAGTTAGCCTCTACGGTAAAGGATAGGGTAAAAAAAAGATGGGTGGCTAGCAGACTGGCTCACTTTGAATATGGGGAAAATTGCAGTAAATTACTAGCAATGAAAACAAAAATGGATCAAGTGAGGAATTCGGTCAGTGAAATTAAATGCAAAGACGCTGGGGTAGTGGTAGTAAAGAAATTGAGGAAGTATTTCCAAGCTGCTTTGAAAACCTATACCAAGAAAACTTCACAGAGCACAGAGGAAGAGGTGGAAAGCTGGCAGAACCAGGACCCTTTTGATATACGTTACGTTACGTTACGTTAAAAGTATTTATACAGCGCACGTACACCAACGGTTTCATGGCGCTAATTGACGTAACGGCAGCTAGGGAGGAGGAGTTACTCGGGGATTGACTGGAAGAGAAAGGTCTTCAGGAGTTTTCGGAAGTGATCATAAGTGGGACATAGGCGGAGTGTATTAGGGAGAGAATTCCAGGTGGTGGGTGCCATGGCTGAGAAGCTGAGGCCTCCGTGCTTTTTGCGCCTGGTTTTAGGGATTACCAGGAGGTTGTGAGTGGCAGAACGGAGGTCTCTATGAGGGACGTACCGTGTCAAGCAGGACGAGATGAATGCTGGGGCTGAGTCTGAAAGGGCTTTGAAAATGACACAGCCAAGTTTAAAGATGCAGCGTTTAGTGATGGGGAGCCAGTGGAGACTATGCAGAAGAGGAGTGACATGCTGGTATTTTGGCTGGCGAAAAATCAGGCGGGCTGCCTGATTTTGAACAAGTTGTAGCCGGTGAAGATGGATAGATGGTATTCCGACATACAACGTGTTCGCATAATCGAGCCTGGAAGTGATCAGAGCTAGGATGACCAAGATCAGAGCATCTCTAGTGAGGAACCTACTGATCTTACGGATCCGCCTAAGGTGGAAAAAGCAGGATGAGGTAACTGCATTAATTTGAGGCCTCATGGAGAGGTCCTCAGAAATGATCACCCCCAAGCTCTTCACCGTGCTGACTGGGTTGGGTGGAGTCCCCAGAGAGGAGGGCCAAAAGGTGGAATTCCACGGGTTGGTGGAGCCTCCAACTAGTACCAGCTCAGATATACTGAATGAAGATAAAAACACTTCCTTAAATTGTCATATAACAACCTTAAAAGTAGAACAAGCTCTGAAGGCTGGTAAACAGGGCAAGGCAGTGGGCCCGGATGGGTTGCCACATGAGATTTATAGGGCCTTAGCAGGAACTCTACTGCCGATTCTGACAGAATTATTTAATAAGATTTTTGAAAAAGGGTCGCCGTATCATGAAACGAAGCAACTTTCACACTAATTTTGAAACCAGGGTAGTGTGCAAAGAGCTGTGATTCGTATAGATCAGTGTCATTGTTAAATTATGACTACAAAATCTATTCTGAAAGGCTTAATGGTATTATGGGTGATCTCATCCATGAGGATAAGAAGGGTTTTATCCCAGGATGAGCATTACACGAATTGACGTACACTTGTATCTGTCCAATAGATCTTGTGACTGCTTATAACATCCCTTTGGCAGTCATAGCCTTGGACGCTACGAAAGCATTCGATCATGCAAATTGGGTATTCTTGCAAACAGTCATGAAATCTCTAAATTTAGGAGATAGATTTTGTAAGTCATGCGCCGCAATATATAATTCCCTGTGTGCTAAAGTGTTCATAAATGGGAATTTGACGTCCTCTTTTAAGATAACCAGAAGGACAAGACAAGGCTGTCCCCTGTCTCCCTTATTGTTTGATTTATATATCGAACCTCTGGCAAGAAGATTTAGGAATGGCCATGTATTCTCCCCTTTAGGTGCAAAAATTGGGGAAAAAACTAGCTTTGTACGCTGATGACCTAATGATCCACACAGCAATCCTGCAGGCTACTCTTGCATTAATTGTTAAGTTGACTACTGATTTTGGCGAGGTTGCTGGTTATGAGGTCAATAGTGAAAAGACAGAGATAATGGTTTGGAATACCAGGAGAGGGAGCGAGGGGGTCAAGAAGGAAATGCGATATCTTAGGGTTAGAATAACACAAGATATTATGGCACTCCCACATGTTATTTTTATGAAGGTCAGGAAAGAAGTTTGTAATTTAATAGTGACATTTACCTCTAACTATCTTTGGCAGAGCCAATTTGGTAAAAATGGTCATTCGTCAAAGTTCACCATCCTGTTTTAACACAATACCATAACCTTTTTAAGAGAGAGTGGTTTGAAAAATGGCAGTGGCAGATAGGCAGTTTTATATGGGCTTCAAAAGGGTCCCGCAGTGCATGGAAGAAACTGAGTAGGAAAAGAGAGAAAAGAGGTTTAGCCCTTCCAGAATTGCAATTTTATGCTTGGGCATTTCTACTTAAGAATGGAAAATGCTCTTGGACAAACCTCAGCGCTCAGAGATAGGTAGATTATTCTGTGCAATGCTTAAGGACATAAAAGAGAGTGGCCTTGGTTATAGGCAGAAGTTCGCAGACCCTACGTTTTTTAAGAAGGTGAGATTGAAAGTATTACAAGGTATGGGGGAAACTTGGTATCGCATTGAGAGAAGTACAAAACTGGTGTATTTTAGTACTCTGGCCCCGATTTCGGATTCTCTGGGCTCTCCAGATGGTCCAAGAATAAGTTGGCATGCCCTCTGAAAGAAGCCGGTATCCTGAGATGTGAACATTTAAATAATGAAGGACAGTTAATCACGTGGTTAAGAGTGTCGAGAGAGAATGGAAAATACTGTGTCAAAATTTTAATTCCTCCAAATACAAAGCTGGTTAGTATTTTCTAGCATATAAATAGGGGTCCAAATTAATTTAAAGAAAAACTGTTTTTGGATGCACGAAAGTCTAAAGAAATTTCCACATGATACTGCCTGATGATCGACATGACTGAGGGGACTTTTACGCTGCTTCTATAAGAAGGAACCATTTATTTTCGCTCCACAGGGCATACTGGACCCCACTCAGGTTGTCGATGTTTGGGAAAGGAGCAATCATAGCATGCTCCAAATGCGGGCTAAATAAGCTGATGACATACACATGTTCATGGATACAAACATTCCGGGAAGACACTGGTAAGGCTTTATCTGATATTCTTAAAATCCAAATTCAGGTAAGCCTATCTCCTGTCTTTTTTTTGGATTAGTAAATGTATAAACTGGAGTAAATAGAGATCAGTCGAAGTTATTGTTTTATTCGATGCTATTGGCACGTAGGGAGATAAGAAGTGGATTAATGTAAGCCCCACCTTGTCTAATGATTGGGTACAGTCTGTGAACAGCCTTATTAGGCTAGATGTAGCAGATCCTGGGAAGAAAAAAAATGCCTTTTGGCTAACCTTGAAAAGCTGGTTAGGATAGAGTTTTAGGGGACAGAACACATGTCCTATGATTACACTTGTATGCCTCATGATGCACTTTTTCTACCATGAAACGTCTGCATGGTACACAAGAAAAGTGCAGGAGTCTTAACTTAAGGGCAAAACCCTCTCTCCGCCTTCAAGTATAAGCATAAGGGTAGAATCTTGCAGAGCAATGCTATGAAAGGAGAATCTGAGGCAAATGTTTCACATTCATATTTCACATTTTGGACTCAGGTGGCCAAGGAGTGGGCCAGGGTGGTGGAGATACCCTCTCAAAACAGCACAATCTCTCTCACCCTCTTGCGGGACAGAAGGGAGTCAGACTCTGGCTCAGATATGTCTGAATCGGAAACCTCGACTGTCAGCACCAGTCACAGTCTGAACCTCACATCACAGGCTGCAGATGACTTGGTATAACTATTCTCAAAGATTGACAGCTGCATCAAGTGGGATGTTGGGGGGGGGGGCTTGGCTTGGCGCACGGCAAGATGGCTGCACCATAGTGCTGCTCTGCCAGCCGCCGAAAGATATCCTTAATAAATCCTGCCAATTCCATGTTATGGGTGCATGATTTCCCTGGAGCCAACCTGCTGGGACACTGTGGAGTCTGGCGATATTTCTCTTAGACGTCCAGCTCCGTGGTTCTGGTTCGGTGCCTGCCTAGTGGTGACTAGGGCCAAAGAGGTAATAGCGGCGCCCGGAGTGACAGAGGCGAGCTGCTGAGGCGTTGGGAACCGCCGCACCACATCACTGCTGCAGAGACCCCTGGGGAGTCGGAGTGCGCTGCGCGGAGTCCTGGTGAAGCGGAGGAGTCCGGAAGGTGTGACATGACTGGCGGCAGAGCCCGTGAAGATTGGAGGTACCGAGGGTCGGGAACGCCGCATTACGTGACCAGCCGGCTCTGGTGCTGCGCGTAGCCCGCATTGGCGCTCCCCCGTCTGGGCACTGAACTGACGGCTGGTCCCCCCCTCTGAGGTGCTAGAAGGAGTGGTGCCCTGATTAAGGTGGGTGTGCTGCTTGCACCTGAGGGCCGATTGCAGTGGCCGGTGCGCACTACAGCGACATGGTTGCAGGGCTTTGTTGGGGCCTGTAGGAGAGCTAACGTCTGGACACTGTGGCTGGACTGGTGTAATATCGAACCCCTGAGGAAGTGGGGGACTGCTCTCGGCCTGCGTGACAGTATGGGTTCATGGTGGCGTTGAAGAGTGTGTGGACTGCAGTGCGGGGCTCCCTGCTACATATTCTTTACTGCCACAGAATTGCGCCTGGGGTACAGAATTGCCATTTTCTTGTTGTGGCCTCTTGCCCTCCATTTGAGCTCAGTGACGCGATGTGGGCCTAAAGGTGAGCTTCCGTCCTTTTCCGCCGCTACCTAGAGCGGAGTTCCCCATAGCTGCCTGCTTAGACGGCCCTGCTCGGATCCACTATTTGTGCGGGGTGATTGCTGCTGCCGACTGGTCTGTTTGCGGAGAACAACTGACTGGGCCCTAGCTGCCTGCCAGGCGCTCGCATTGTGTGGGGGCCATCCTTCTGCTACAGCGCACCAACTGGACACGCGTTGTGGGGCATTATAAGCCAGTTTCAGGTTCTGGGGGGCCACGGTGGTCCGGCAGATTACATTGAGGCTGCTTGGGGCTCCGTTCACCAGCGATAAGGGGAAGCCTGAAAAAAATCAGCCGCGCCTCATGTTCGAGCTGCGCAAGTGGGGCAAACAGTCACAGACCACGACATCTGATTCTGAACTGGACCTGCCGGGGCAGGCTCCGACAGCACTTGAAAAATCTCTGGCTGCCATTCAAGCCAGTCTTCAAGCGATTGATGGCAAAATCGAGGCCCTCAATGGTATAATGGACTCCTTATCGGCGAAGCTGGACAAACAAGCGGAGCGCATAGGTGAGGCGGAGCAGCGCATTGCTGACACAGAGGAGGGTCTCCAACAAGTGGCGGAAAAGACATCGGACATTACTAAACTGCTGGCAGTTATCCAGGCTAAGAATGAGGACATTGAAGTGCGGTCCCGCCGCAATAACATCCGGGTGCTAGGCCTGCCGGAGTCCACAAATGTGGGACGGCTGGAGGACTACATGGAGGCGATGCTCCAAGATATATGTGGCAAGATGGAACTCTCTCCCCTCTTTGCTGTCGAACGTGCGCACAGATCCCTGGCGGCGCGCCCTCCTCCGGGGGCCTCCCTGAGACCGATAATACCCCGACTGTTCAACTTCAGGGATAGAGACATAGTTCTGCGCGTCACTCGGCTAAAGGGCTCGGTCACATATCAAGGCAACGCTCTATACTTTTTTCCGGATTTTTCTGCATCAGTGCAAGCAGCTCGGAAGTAATTTGCGAATGTAAAAAAATTGTTGCAAAAAGAGCAGGTGCCATATGCATTGCTGTATCCGGCGCGCCTGCGGATCGGTGCCATAGATAGCGGGAAGATATTCTCCAATCCCAAACATGCAATGGAGCATGCAAAATCTTTGAAGCGGCAGCGATCTTCAGCATCTCCTACGTCGGACATTGATGAGTGAACAGTAAGGTGGTCGCTGTTGGGTACCATGTGGGATGATATGCACATTCTTCCTTGCGACAGACTGAGCTGGCCTTTTCTTTGTTACAGTATTCCTGGTGGGGCGGTTGGTGTTGCCTTCTCCTACTGGATCCTGCACTCTGGGATGATGTACTTACCATGGTTGGCAAAGGTGACAGTATGTCAGCGGCTCCTCTCCCTCTTCTATCTGGGAGTGGCTGAAGCCGCTACGACCACTGATGGGTGATCCCTGATGGTTCTCCTACCTGTTGATGTTGGGATTGCAAGGGGAGTTCGTACTGGGTCATGTCTTTGGCAGTTTGAGAATGCTAAAGTGGGCGGTGGGTGGGAGGGTTAGTTTTGTTGTTCTTTGTCAAAGGTACCATGCTCAATGGTCACTCTTTTGTCTCTGCTTTGTTACGGTGGGCACCTGCATCTTGATGGGATCCGTTACCACTGTGTTCATGCCTCATGGGATGTATGGCAAGTGAAACATATACCTATGTAACATGGAACGTTTGTGGGCTTAACTCACCACAGAAAACCCGGCAGGTATTAGCACAACTGGATAGGTACCGGGTAACAATTGCTCTCCTACAAGAAACGCACCTCTAAGGCGTCTGGTGAAAAGGTAGCGAGACAATGGGCATCCTACCGCTTAGCGTCTTCTTACTCTAATTACGCAAGGGGATTAAACAGGGGGTCCCATTCACTGTACTGCGATCTAGTACAGATAATCAGGGTCGTTGGGCCATGGTGATGGGGAAGCTGGGCAATATGTTAATAACGATTGTAAACATGTATGGGCCTGTGGTAGATGATCCCACTCCTTTTTTGCACATGCTTGATGTTTTGTGTAGCTGGCCAGAGACAGCAATCATTTGTGGGGGGACCTAAATACACATCTTGATCCGAGGGTTGACAAGTATAATCCGCAGGGTGCACGCATGGTTAAAGTTGCCAAATGCATAATTGACAGCATGCTAGAATTTGGTTTAGTGGATGTATGGCGTCAGCATAACAGGGGGGTATTAGCAGGCACCCATGACACACCGGCGACCAATGGGTGGTCGAGATTAGATTACTGGCTGCTGAATGAAGGCACGAATGAATGGGTTTCAGGGGTCTGTACACTCCCGAGAGCGTTGTCTGACCACAACCCAGTGATTCTCTCTTTGGTTGTCCCTAATAATCCCTGTAAGCCTTTTACGTGACGCTTTAGGGTGGAGTCCTTGCTGGATCCGGTGTATGCGGACACGATCAGGTCGGCTGTCATACACTTCTTTGAGGAAAATGTTGGGTCAGTTGAGTGTCAGAAGACCGTTTGGGAGGCCTTCAAGGCCACGATTAGAGGGACGTGCATGAGCACATCGGCAGGGATACTAAGAGACATCCAGGGTAGACTAACTGCGCTTGAGAAACAAATAGGGGAATTGGAGGCGAAGTATGATCAAGCACCATCCAGGGACACACTATCCAGCATCAAAGCATACATTGACGAATATAACACTCTTGCAGAGACAGAGGTCAAATATATATCAAAAAGAACTATTGCTAGGCGTTATGGTGAGGGGGGCGTCCCGGAAGATCTTTGGCTGGTCGATTGCAGGACAGGGTGTCTCACCCTCCGATTAACCATATTGTCGGTGCGGACGGACAAGAGTATTATTCCATGACTGCCATTGTGGATCAGTTTCGGGGCTGCTAAGCCACGCGTTACTCTTCTAAGGTGGGTGTTGAACCCGGCCCTTTTGGCTGGTTCACCCGAGACTTTTTGCTTTTTCCTAGCCTGATTCTGTGACCTGGTGTTCGTGATTTTAGGCCTCTGCACACTTTTTCACTGTGGTACAGTGTAAAGTGCGTGAGCTCTCTGTGTATGTGTGGTGAGTGAACTGCCCTCCCATAGGAATGCATGGGGAATATGTATGACCATGGTAGTTCCTGATGTGTGGGGAGTGCAGGGTCGAGTTTGGTATGTTCGAACTCGTGAGATTGAATGCTGCGCAATGATATATGCGGCATGAATGTGTCTAGTGGGGAAGTGCCACTTCTAGACATGGGTGTACGTGTGTAGTGAGTGTGCTGACATGTGATTGGCTGGAGCCTAGCTCCAAGATGTCTGGATGGGTCTGCCCAGTGGTGAGTGTTGAGATTAGCATGCTGATGTGAGGGGCGGAGTGCACCTGGGTCCTGTATGGGGCTGGGTTTTCCCCACACAATGCTGGCTCCGCCCCCTGTGGTGCGACTGATGACCCTAGCCTGACAAGTGAATGAAAGGGCTGGCTGAGCTCATCAAGGTGGCTCCCAAACCAGCTGCGCCTGGTTTTTTCCCCACCCTGCACCTTTAGACAAAGGAATTCACTGTATAAAAAGGGGCTGTGTCCCCTTCCAAAATGTTCTTGTTTCTGACTTGAATCCTGCCAGGGGCGTGCTGCTGCTTGGGCTCAGGGGAAGGCTTGCCTCCCTGGGCCCTGCCCAGCCCCTGGATGCCTGCTGGACTGCATTGCTGAGAGTCCTCCCTGGGGGGCTTGATAGACTCTGCCCCCTAGCACCTGGGAAGCGCTTTTTCTCGGGATTGCCTTGTTGCTGGGACCTGCTTTCTGCTGTGTTGTCCTTTCTGGGGACTTGGTGGTCCCTTTGCCCCTTGGCACCTGGGAGCGCTTCCTTTTTGCTCTAGCGCCTGGGAGCGCTGTTGATTGTCCTAAAGCGCTTGGGAGCGCTTTAATAGCTTTGTTTTGCTCCTAGTACTTAAGAGCACTTTATTTTGCTTGTAAGCACTTGGGAGCGCTGTAATTAGCCCCTAGCGCTTGGAAGCGCTTATGTGCCCGGCGGCTGACCACGCCGCATATTCGCCCTTATTTATTTAGCTTACGGGAGCCCACCCCGTATTGAAGAGAGAAATCACAGCGCTAACCTCAGCAGCGCGCCCAGGAGCCTGGAGGCTCGTCCAAGGGGCCGCACTGCCATTTGCTGCCCAAGAAGACGTCAGGCAATCCTGCCTGGGACAACGTGGGCGGGGCCTGCAGGAAGACCGGAGATGCTGCGGCCGAGGGAGAAGTGAGTCCAGGAGCAAGCAGGAGAAGTCTGTGGGGCTCCTGTTCTATGGTAGAGCCCCGCCTGCTGCCAAGTCCCGCCTGCGGCCGTGAGGAGAAGGAGATGACGGCCCGGAGGAGCTTCCCCGCCAGAGAAACGCCCGGTGAGTGAGCCTGGAAGAGGGCTGTTCCCCTGTGGTGTGCTTTACTTAGAGTTCACGAGGCTCCGTGGGGTCACAATAATTTTAGGAGCCTGTGCGCTCCAACAAGGATGGTGCATTTAGTTTGTAAAACAACAACGGTCCCATGCATACATGCTATATGTGAAACAATGAATATAGACAAAATCAATTCTATATTTGGAGCCACATGTACAGCTGGACAGAGGTCTTCAATTTTTACTCAATTGAAAGTTTTTATATACAGAAGGAATACCTTCAACAGATCACCAGTGAGGGGCACAAACCTGTACCCAGGCACAATCAGATCAGTACAGAAGGGTGACAGAAGACAAAAACAGGGCATTTTGTAAGGCAAAAGCAGCGATTTCTGTTAGAATTCCAGTGTACAGAAATATCAGAAAAGCACCATTACATACATAACGTATAAATCAAGTTTTTTGTATGAGGTGCACAACAGGTCGACATCGTTTCGGTCCCACTACTTAATCATGGGGACCATCATCAGGACACTTAGTAAATGCCTTAATGTTTAAGCCTCTAATGCCGGGGTGGGAATATCCCGGTAGGTACGTACAGCAGCGAGTGGGATGGTAGCCTAGTGAAGGCGAGGTGGCCCACAATCGGGCGCAATTCGGTATAGCCACGTTACAGGAGTGTAATTCCGCGGTACCAGGAGCTAACCGGGTCAGTCTGTAGATAAGTCTGCTTCCTGGCCCGCAAGGCTCTTCTGAGGGCCAGTCATTTGTCGAGCCACGAGAGGCTCAGGAGCATTTCTTTTGAGCACGAGTCCCCAGAGGGGGGACTCCAACGACGGGGCCATATTTGTTTTAGAAGCCTGAGAGGCTCAAGGGCATGTTTTGTGTCAGGGCCTGTGTGGCCCCAACGTGGGCTATGTTTCTTTGAAAGGCCCGGGTTCTTGTCCCCATATTTTGCCTCATTATGATGTTAGAGCCAGAGGGCTCCAAGGTGCGCAGTGGATTTCAGAGCCTGTGTGGCTCCAGCAGTGGGCGCAGTTTGTCGCAAGGGCCATTGAGAGCCCATGTCGCAGTTTTGTCTCCAGCTGCCCAGCAATTAGTGGGCAGCTGCACCGTTTAGGCGCCAAGGGAGAGAGAGTCCCTGTGTGGGACAGAGATGGCACAGTTGTGCCAGGTCTTCTACAGCTGCGCAGCACTTAGTGCCAGCTGCAACGTTTAGGTTTGCGCCAGTGGCGCACCCCTGACTGGCGCTGCATTGGCAGCGCGCCCTGACATTCTGGACACAGGGCTGTTGAGTCTCCTTGAGATGGCCAGTTGGCCGAGGGGGCTGGTATGTGAGTAGGGCGTAAGGCCCTAAAGGTGATTTTGCACAATGTGATGGTAATTGCCTAAAATGAGTTTTGCACAATGTGATGTGGTGCTAGGAAATGTAATGCATTTAATATGATTATGCACCTTGATCTTACACCTCTGAATGTTTTTAGGCATCATGTGTTTTTGCGCTATTGATTTGTGGTCTGGCACCTCTGAATGTTTTTATGGATCATGTGTCTTCCTTCCCTGCACCTCTGAATGTGTTTTTGATGCATCATGTGCCTTGTTCTTACACCGCTGAATGTATGTATTATGCATAATGTGTTTTCCTTCCCTACACCTCTGAATGTTTGTGATGCATCATCTGTAATGTGTTCTTGCTTATACCCCTAATTGTACTGTGATACTTAGGTGGTTGTTCTTTCTAGTAGAGGTTGCCCTAGTGAGGTCCTGGTTCACTGCGTGACATTCTCCTAAGGTGTTTAGTGTTGCGTAGGTGGTACTTACCTGTTACCAGTGGTTACTGGTTGTGTGCTATATTTGCTAATTTGTGCTACAGTGATTTTATATCCTATATTCTATGTTCTAGAAGTGCTGATTCTGACAGTGGTCCATGTGGCCCTGTCCTGTAAATAATCCCTTGTGAATATTGCCAGTGCCAGTTGGCACAATGTATATTGTGTGATTAATATCTGATGTGTTTTGACAATACAAAAGTTATTTCTATATAACCTTGTGTGGAGTTCCTTTTGTTGTGTGCCTAGGAAGTTGTTGCTGTTGTGTGCGTGCGCAAATGCTTTACACATTGCCTCCGGGATAAGCCTGTCTGCTCGTGCCAAGCTACCAAGGGGGTGAGCATGGGTTATCTTGGCGTGTGACTCCCTTGCCCTGACTAGAATGGTGGTTCCTGCCTGGCTTTGGCGTCAGCCTTAGCCAACCAGAAATAGCCAGTTCTAACATTGTTGGACAGCGGTGAGGATTAGGACTTGTGTTTGCGCAGTGCCACTGCAACAGCTGGCTACATTACAAAACTCTGCATCTTTTAGATAGTCACATGTTTGGGATTATTGTTCATGATTTTGTTTTTCCTGAAGAGTGTCATTTTCAAATGGTGTTCCTGCGCTTTTATGTTTAGTGGCAGATAAGAGAAAATGACAGGGCGGGGCGCCAGTAGAGGGGGAGGTTCCCATAGATAAGGAATCCCTTGCTGGGTCCTGTGCCCAATCCCTGTTCCTGTCCCTGTGTGGGTAGATGGAAGAGAGGGAGCGTGGAGGAGAAATGGCTAGCTCAGGAGGGTGGTTATCCCCTCAGTGTAGTGTGTGTCTGGATTCCCCAGTATGGTAGGATCCAGTGGTGGCAGCTAAAATGTGTCCAGTGCGTGAAGTCCCATTCCCAGTTACCAGAGTATGGTGCCTGTTGCTCAGTAAGAGGGGTACAGGTTGAGAGTCAGAGGCAGTGAGGAACTGTCTCACCAGTCTGGAAGGGGAGTGTGTGGATGAGTGGTGTGTTGAACTGGAGGAGTTGGTGTGAATTTTTTTTAAGGAGCTTGCACGTGAGGTGTACCTCTGGTGGTGTGCAGAAGGTCCTGCAGAGGCACTGAACAAGAAGGTGGACATCTGGCGGTGTGCTAGATGTCTTGCAGAGGCATTAGGGAGTGAATCTAAAAGTAGTGGCTTGTGTATCTGATGATCCTGTGTAGGGGAAGAGGTTCATGTGCAGCCCAGCTAGGTCCCAGTAGGATGGTAGGGGTGTAGGGACTCACGTCCTGTCTCAGTGGAGGCGGAGTGAGTGTGGGACGGTGTGTCCCACGTTGGCCCGAAACCCTATCTCAGGGCCTGGAGGGTTCCCTAAGGGAGCGCCAGGTAAGAGGCCTAGGCTGTACATACAGGTCATTTGAGGAGGATCTTCCTGTGTCTAGAGGACGGGGAGTGTCTGTAACCAGAACTCCGGTGGGCCTGGTATTGGGCAGTACCGCACCTACGTGGAGGGTGCAGAAGTCCTGGTTCGCTGGGCATTTGACCGTCTAGAGTGCTTGACCATTTGTGGGGCCTCTGGAGGTCGTTCCCCGAGGAGGGGGGAAGCCAGGTTCAGGTTCAGCCTGACCTGGAGGGAAGGGCATCTGTACCCAGTGTCCTGACCGGTTTTGGCTTCCAGGGGTACCGTTCCAAGGTGGGAGGGTGCAGAACTCTGCAAGGGGGTGCAGAGGGACGGTGTACTTCTGACCCCGGTGCAACCTGAGGGTTTAGATCCTAGGTTGGGAGATTAGGAAGCTTCCAGGTCAAGAGAAATCTCTACCAAAGTGGATCAGCTGAAGAGACTGAGGGGGCTGCCCTTGCTGTGTGATCTGGGGCTCACCTGCAGTTTGTTGTTTCCACTAAGGTAGAGGAAAGGGGACTTTGCTGTGTGCTGTGTCCCCCCACCTGCTTGAAAGGGGAATTTGCTGTGTGCTGTGTCCCCCCACCTGCTTGAAGAGGAACTGTGCTGTGTGCTTTGTACCTCAGAAGTGAAATCGTTTCCAGGTGGTAGACCAGTGATGGAGTGAGGTCCTAATCTGGTAGGAGAATGGTGTTCTGGTAAGTGCTTCCCTGTGAGCGTGTGGAAACCCAGAAGTACAGGTAGGGTGGGGCATTCTTGCCTGTTACCTCTGGTCAGCCTGAGGGTGTTTTCCCTTGGTTGTAGGATCAGTGGTAGATGTAGCTACACTGAGAGGGAGAGTGGAGAATGGCTATTGTGTGCCAGGGGTTACTGCCCCCCACTCTGTGGATTGGTCAGGAGCTGTGATATTTGGATGGCCTAGAGCCTAGTCCTTGCCGTGGACAGCTAGAGAGTACCAGTGGGGTATCCTAGTTGGGTCAGAGAGTTCTTGTTTGGAGGAAACCATGTGGGTTCAGAGTGGCGAAAAACCAGAGGGTGTCCCTGCCGTGCGGGTCCGTGTCCGTGTTTTGTCGCCCAAAGCAGGGAAGCCCATCAGTGGAGTGATTGGTCTACCCTGCGTTTTGGCTGGAAGGGGGTTGTGTTGGACCCGGCCCTTTTGGCAGGTTCACCCCGAGACTTTTTGCTTTTTCCTAGCCTGTTTCTGTGACCTGGTGTTGGTGATTTTAGGCCTCTGCGCACTTTTTCACTGTGGTACAGTGTAAAGTGTGTGAATTCTCTGTGTATGTGTGGTGAGTGACCTGCCCTCCCATAGGAATGCATGGGGAATATATATGACCATGGTAGTCCCTGATGTGTGGGGAGTGCAGGGTCGAGTTTGGTATGTGCAAACTCGTGAGATTGAATGCTGTGCAATGATATGCGCCATGAATGTGTCTAGTGGGGAATTGCCACTTCTAGACATGGGTGTGCATGTGTAGTGAGTGTGCTGACACGTGATTGGCTGGAGCCTGGCTCCAGGATGTCTGGATAGGTCTGCCTAGTGGTGAGTGTTGAGATTAGCATGCTGAGGTGAGGGGAGGAGTGCACCTGAGTCCTGTATGCTTGTAAGCGCTTGGGAGCGCTGAAATTAGCCCCTAGCGCCTGGAAGCGCTTATGTGCCCGGCGGCTGACCATGCCGCATATTCGCCCTTATTTATTTAGCTTACGGGAGCCCACCCCTTATTGAAGAGAGAAATCACCCGCTAACCTCAGCAGCACGCCAGGAGCCTGGAGGCTCGTCCAAGGGGCCGCGCTGCCATTTGCTGCCCAAGAGGAAGTCAGGCAATCCTGCCTGGGACAACGTGGGTGGGGCCTACAGGGAGACCGAAGATGCTGCGGCCGAGGGAGAAGTGAGGCAAGGAGCAAGCAGGTGAAGTCCGTGGGAGCCCCGCCTGCTGCCAAGTCCCACCTGCGGCCGTGAGGAGAAGGAGATGACGGCCCGGAGGAGCTTCCCCCCCAGAGAAACGCCCGGTGAGTGTCAAAAGGCAGAGGGGGGGAGCTCCGGGGTGCAGCAGGGTGCCTTGGAGGCACGGGCACAGAGTTGCTAGTGAGCCACCCAGCCTGGAAGAGGGCTGTTCCCCCGTGGTGTGCTTTACTTAGAGTTCACGAGGCTCTGTGGGGTCACGATGATTTTAGGAGCCTGTGCGCTCCACGATGGTGGTGCATTTAGGTCGGCCCCAGATGGCAGTGGGTCGCCCCATTGTTGTCTAGAGCCCGCGAGGCTCTTCTGAGGGCCTGTCATTTGTCGAGCCACGAGAGGCTCAGGGGGCATTTCTTTTGAGCGCGAGTCCCCAGAGGGGGGACTCCAACGATGGGGCCATATATGTTTTAAGAGCCTGAGAGTCTCAAGGGCATGTTTTGTGTCAGGACCTGTGTGGCCCCAACGTGGGCTATGTTTCTTTGAAAGGCCCGGGTTCTTGTCCCCATATTTTGCCTCATTATGATGTTAGAGCTAGAGGGCTCCAAGGTGCCCAGTGGATTTCAGAGCCTGTGTGGCTCCAGCAGTGGGCGCAGTTTGTACCAAGGGCCATTGAGAGTCCATGTCGCAGTTTTGTCTCCAGCTGCCCAGCAATTAGGGGGCAGCTGCACCGTTTAGGCGCCAAGGGAGAGAGAGAGTCCCTGTGTGGGACAGAGATGGCACAGTGGTGCCAGGCCTTCTAAAGCTCGCAGCAATTAGAGCCAGCTGCAACGTTTAGGTTTGCGCCGGTAGCGCACCCCTGACTGGCGCTGCTTTGGCATAAGGCCCTAATGGTGATTTTGCACAATGTGATGGTAATTGCCTAATGTGAGTTTTGCACAATGTGATGTGGTGCTAGGAAATGTAATGCATTTAATATGATTATGCACCTTGATCTTACACCTCTGAATGTTTTTAGGCATCATGTGTTTTTGCGCTATTGAGTTGTGGTCTGGCACCTCTGAATGTTTTTATGCATCATGTGTCTTCCTTCCCTGCACCGCTGAATGTGATTTTGATGCATCATGTGCCTTGTTCTTACACCGCTGAATGTATGTTTTATGCATAATGTGTTTTCCTTCCCTACACCTCTGAATGTTTGTGATGCATCATGTCTGATGTTTTCTTGCTTATACCCCTAATTGTACTGTGATGCTTAGGTGGTTGTTCTTTCTAGTACAGGTGGCCCTAGTGAGGTCCTGGTTCACTGCGTGACATTCTCCTAAGGTGTTTAGGGTTGCGTAGGTGGTACTTACCTGTTACCAGTGGTTACTGGTTGTGTGCTATATTTGCTATTTTGTGCTACAGTGATTTTATATCCTATATTCTATGTTCTAGAAGTGCTATTTCTACTAAGTGCTGATTCTGACAGTGGCCCATGTGGCCTTGTCCTGTAAATAATCCCTTGTGAATATTGCCCGTGGCAGTTGGCACAATGTATATTGTGTGATTACTATCTGATGTGTTTTGACAATACAAAAGTTATTTCTATATAACCTTGTGTGGAGTTCCTTTTGTGGTGTGCCTAGGATGTTGTTGCTTTTGTGTGCGTGCGCAATGCTTTTCACATTGCCTCCGGGTTAAGCCTGTCTGCTCGTGCCAAGCTACCAAGGGGGTGAGCAAGGGTTATCTTGGCGTGTGACTCCCTTGCCCTGACTAGAATGGTGGTTCCTGCCTGGCTTTGGCATCAGCCTTAGCCAACCAGAAATAGCCAGTTCTAACAGGGGAGATGGATGATAAGGCTATGCACGACTATTTAGACGACATTGCTTGCAAGTGGTTGTCAGATGTACCTCGGAAATGTCTTAGTCTCCCCATGGATGAGGAGGATTTGAAGGAAGCCATTTCATCCCTCCCGAGCGGCAAGGTGCCCGGGCCTGATGGTATGACTGCAGAATTTTACAAGGCCCATGCTGACCTTCTGGCTCCCCATCTGCTGGAAATGTTCGCCTTCCCCCCTCTCTGCATCAGGCTTTGATTATTACGTTATTGAAGAAGGACAAATCCCTGGAGTGCTCTGACTCCTACCGCCCCCTGTCTCTTATAAACTTGGACGCTAAGATTCTGGCAAAAATTCTTGCCACTAAGCTGCAACCCCTTATGCCGCTGCTGGTACTCCCAGACCAAGCCGGATTTATCCCTGATCACTCTACCTCTTTGAATCTGCGCACTATTTTTGCCATACTTCACGTCCTTAACCCTGACTTGCCGGCTGTTGCAGTGCTTTTGGATGCTGCAAATGCCTTCTATTCTATAGAGTGGCGGTATATGTTGCTCATCTTGCACAGAATGGGCTTTCCTCCAGTATTTATTCACTGGGTTCAGATACTATACACCGAGCCTTCGGCTAGGGTCTGAGTTGGCGGATGTACATTGGAGCCATTTGATATAGGGAGGGGCACACGTCAGGGCTGCCCCCTCTCCCCACTCTTACTTGCGATTGCGCTTGAACCCCTGGCGTGTATGATCAGGCAGCTCCACAGAGCGGCGGCCCCCAACTTTAGTAACCGCCCGGTGGGGATTTCAATGTATGCGGACGACATGGTCCTATACATTCGGGAGCCCGCGCAGTATTTATCTCCAATCCTCCGTGAATACGTCAAGTTTGCTCTGTATTCTGGACTTCAAATAAACTGGGACAAATCTGTTATAGTCCCTTTGCTCTCCCCCGGTTGAGTACCCGCTGGTCTGGTCTACGGACCCTGTCAAATATCTAGGGGTGTGGATATACCGAGATCCAGGAGTATTAGTCAGCGAGAATTATGGTAAGGCTTACGCGGGGCTAGTCCAGTAAGTTGACAGGTGGCTTTGTCTTCCGTTGTCCTTGGCAGATCGCATTTCCGTAATCAAAATGGTCATTTTGCCTAAATTCATGTATTTATTCAGCAACGTGCTGGTTCCACTGACTAGGCATTTTTTCACAACCGGGCAGACTCAGTTGCTACGTTTGGTCTGGGGCACCAAGCAGCCGCCTATCAGTTGGCGAACGCTGTATCTGCCGTATGAGAAAGGGGGGTTCGCCGTTCCAGATTTTTATGTCTACTACCTCAGTGGTCAGGCCCAGTATGCTTACTATTAGTATAAGCCGCATGGCTTCATCCCTCATGTCGCGGTAGAGCAAGGTGATGCTCATCCCATCCCCTTGCGTAGTGTCATTACCCATGTTAATAGGCGCACACCTAGAGAGGAGATTAACACTATTGACGTCACGGTGGCGGCGTGGCAGGCGATTGGTCGACGCACGATACCTGGACATGCCGCTCTATCGGTCACTAAGGATGGGGGATCTGTTGTGGCACTTCGGGACGTGGGCATTGCCCAGATGAGCGATCTGTTCCCGGAAGGGAAATACATTTCCTGGGATGACTTATCTTATATCTGTAATCCCACTCTGCTATTTCAGTTCACATGCTACCGATTGCGGCGGGCTGTGATGGAGCATTACCCTAGTTTTCCAGGGGCGCCGGTGCACTGGCTGCTCGGTAACAGGTAATCACGGCCCCGGCGAGAAAGAAGCTGGTAACTAAGCTTTATAAAGCAGGGTGGGTCGTCTTAGAGTTGATTAATGCTGCTACAACACTATTTCCCATATGAGCTCTACGCACAGCGCGTATTATTACCACACACCATGCGGACTAACATAGATAGTCGGATCCCACGCTATAATATTTGGACGTGGAATGTACATGGCATACCTTCTCCTGAGATACTGTGTCCACACATACCTTAAGCACCATCAAGGGTATTCTGCTATGCTGCAGGAGACCTAACTAATCCTGACTGAGCTTGAAAAGCTTTGTGCGAAAAGGAGGCAACAGGTCTATGGCACAACATCATCGGCCTATGCTCGCAGAGTGCTTATTTGGGTTGCCCTGAGAGTCCCATATGTGGTGGACCATCAAATAGTGGATGAGGGGGCGTTTTGCCATTATGAAGGGCCACCTTGATGGAGCTCTCCTTATATTGGTGGCGGTGTATGCCCTTAATGTTAACCAATCAGGCTTTTTAGACACATTCACTCTTGTGCTTTTTAAGGATCCTCACTCCCTAACCTTATGGGAGGGTGACTTTAGCTATGTGTCAGATATAGCTCACAACTGCTCTCACCCCATTGCATAACACCATGTGTATCCGCACGACTTATCCTTTCAACTAATGGCTCAGCCACCATAGCCTGCACGAAATCTGGCGGGTTGGACATCCAATCGACTACGAATTCTAATTTTATTCCCCAGTTCATGACGTCCATACCTATCTAGATCTTTTTTTAGGTAATGCAGATCTAGGCTTAAAGGTATTACAGTCTGAATACCTGCCACGTACCCTCTCGGATATCTGCCCACTACAGATGGCCCTTCAGTGGTAGAGAACCTGCCCCAGAATACCCATCAGGCAATTGCAAACCGAGCCATAATCAGACCCTTTGTTCTGCGAAGACATGGTGATGTACATCATACAGTACGTTGAACTACTGAATCTACAGATTCCCAGGCACTGCAATGGGACGCACATACAGAAGTAGTGAGGAGCCACTGTACGGTGGCCACATTGGAAATAAGTCAGCTACTACAGGACGAATTGTTGTCCCTAGAGGGAGATCGGCGGCCTTTGGAAATGGAGGTGGCAAATTGTACTCTACCAGCTGAACAACTTCAGAGGATGCACAGGTGGCGTAATGAGGCAGAGTCGCAGTTAGGAAGACATGATCATAAGCTTTGCATGACTATGCTTAATGCTAAAGGAGAACCCTCAGGGAAATTATTAGCATGGCGGATGCAGGAAGCTAGCAGAGTTCTCCAATAGGTGCAATCAGAATGGATGAGGGTATCCGTCTGACAACACATTTAGCGATAAATTATGTGTTTTGTGCCTACCACCAGTCCTTGCACAAGGCGGTAGCTATACAATCACTGGAAAGCACGCACAAGTTCCTGCAAAACCTCCCACTAACTAAAGTATCCCAAGTGGAAGAAATTAGAGCTGCTATGGAATAAAACACCAGACACAGACGGGCTCCCTGTCAAGTATTATACTGCCTTCTCGGCCCAAGTTCAAGTTCAAGTTCAGTAATTTGTATAGCGCACTACTCACCCAGAGGGTCTCAAGGCGCTTGGGGGAGGGTGGGTGCATTACTTATCGAATAGCCAGGTTTTTAGCTGCTTTCTAAAGGAGAGATGGTTCTGTGTAAGGCGGAGCTGAGTGGGGAGAGAATTCCAGGTTTTGGCCGCTAAGTAGTAGAAAGATCTTCCTCTCATGGTGGATCTATTGATGCGTGGAATTGCGGCGAGGGCTTGATTGGATGAACGTAGTTGGCGGGTGGGTGTGTAGAAGGACAGTCGTTTGTTGAGGCATTCGGGTCCTAGGTCGTAGAGGGCCTGGTGTGCGTGGGTGAGGAGACGGAACGTTACTCTCTTGTTGACGGGAAGCCAGTGTAGATCTTTCAGGTGACCGGAGATGTGGGCTTGACGGGGGATGTCCAGTATGAGTCTGGCTGAGGCGTTTTGGATGCATTGGAGATTTTTCTGTAGTTTGGCTGTGGTTCCGGCGTAAAGAGTGTTTCCGTAATCTAGATGGCTAGTGACAAGTGCGTGGGTGACTGTTTTTCTTGTTTTGGTGGGGATCCAGCGGAAGATTTTTTTGAGCATGCGTGGGATGTTGAAGCATGATGATGAAACGGCGTTGACTTGTCTGGACATCAAGAGGGAGGAGTCTAGGATGAAGCCCAGGTACCGTGGGTGATCAGTGGGTATGGGTGCTGTGACCAGAGCCGGTGGCCACCAAGAGCCATCCCATGCCGAGGGGGACGATCCTAAGATGAGGACTTCTGTTTTGTCTGAGTTTAGTTTTAAACGGCTGTTCTTCATCCATTCGGCTACTTCTTTAATTTCTTCGTGTAGAATTCGTTTTGGTTTTAAGCTCTTGTGTGTGATTTAAATACCGTCGTGTACTTTTTAAAATTGCCTTTCTCCTCTCCCACGCCCTGCTCAGCGGACCTCAGCGCTGACGAGGGGAACACACCCTCATTGACGCCAGCCGAGGGGAATTCATTGCGATCACGCCCACCCCATCTGGCCACGCCCCCTTCTCATTATAAAAATGTGTCTCTACCGGAAGCGCAGCGGACGAGCGCAGCGGGCACGCCGATTGCGCGCCGAAGGCGCACCTAAGGCACGCCCGTCTGCGCCCGTCCGCGACCGGATCGCGCCCGGCGCCGGCCACGCTGCCAGTGAACAGTTACATACAAGCAGGATAGTTTGGACCAGCAGTGAACTACTGGCACTAAACTCAGCCAAACCATGTCAGGCGCCCAGGCTCGACCTCTCTAACCCTGACCTTTCCCCCTCCTGCTCACTGTGCAACAAGCCACTGTGTGAAGCTTCACATTCAATAAACACCTACCCAAAAATATTGAATTATCGCTCAGCCAACACCTCTACCGCTCCTTTTAGAGCTGGGCTACTGAACTGCAGATCCCTCCCTAAACATGCAGATGATGTCTATCTGCTGTTAGCTGACTCTGAGTGGGACGCCTTATTTCTTACCGAAACATGGCTCAATGAGGACAACATAGCATCCATCTCTCTGGCTGTCTCGCCCGGATTCACACTAAGCTTCTCTAATAGAGAGAAGAACAGAAGAGGTGGCGGAGTGGCTATTATCTTTAAAGATAAATATACCCTGTCCTCTTCTACACCAACTAGCCTTTCTGGCATAGAGGGGTTACACTTCTGCCTTCAAATCAACCCTCAAACGTCCTTAGCTGGTCTGATCATATACAGACCCCCGGACTGTTCTCCGACCCACACCCATGAACTTATGGACCTTATAGTCCAAAGTACTCTTTCTCACCCACACTACATTGTAGTCGGCGACTTTAATGTTAATGCAGACAGACCTGACTGTCTTCTGGCCTCCCAACTTATTAATACGCTACAATCGGCCAATTTAATCCTATTCACTCCTGGTCCAACGCACCAGGCAGGCCATATGCTAGACCTCATTTTCTCTAACATATTGGACACTTCAGCTAAACCCCCGATGCCATTGTTATGGACGGATCATTTTCTAGTCCCTTTCTTAATCTCATTCCCTTCCCTCTCTCAAACAACAGGAAAACGCTCTTATGTGCGGAGGAAATGGGATAAATTATCAGCTGAGACTTTATGTCCCGCTCTCGCAGCCGCCCCCCCCCCCACTACTATCATCAGACGTGAACTCCGATGCGTTGCTACTGAATCACTGGATAAGTAGTACAGTAGATTCTATTGCTCCTCCTAAAGTAGCCACATCACGAAGAGAATCCCAGTCTGCTGCCTGGTTCTCCATAGAACTGATGGCTGAAAAAAGCAAATGCAAAAGATTAGAATGCCAGTGGCGGACAAACTACTCTGATTCAGCAAAAATCTGTTACAAAAAAGCCCTACACAGCCTACATCAATCCATAAAAAAAGCCAAAAAACTGTTCATCGTATCCTCTATTCAGCAAGCGGAACAACCTAGTAAAGAAATTTTTAAAATAGTTCAAACCTTTTTCAAACCTAAGGCTATCGAAACAGAAATCACCCCCTCCTCTAAACTTTGTGAAGATATCTCTGATTTCTTTGACAAAAAAATCATGAAGGTTTATGACTCGTTTACCCCCCTGAGCCGACAGCTATGGCGGACCACGACAATACTGAGTTGCCTACCCCTCCCCTAACTCTATTCCACTCTATCGCCCACGAGGAGGCACTGAAAGAATTACAAAAATGCAAATCAGGTGCTCCTGATGATCCCTGTTCTCCCAAACTCTGGAAAATGATGTCAGATGCAATTGTGGCACCACTCCTACATATCTGGAACATGTCCATTGAGACTGGCCCTTTCCCTGACTGCTGGAAACATGCCACTATTCTCCCTTTGAAAAAAAATACCAATGGTGCCCCCGATGACCTGAGCAATCTCCGCCCCATCTCCCTATTAGCAGTCCCAGGTAATATGCTCGAAAAACTAATTCAACGCCAACTTAACAGTTTTATCGAAAAAAGAGGTATACTACACGAAACACAGTCAGGTTTCAGGGCTGGCTTCAGCACTGAGACTGCCCTCATTGAGGTTGCTGAGTCGATCTGGTGGTCTCTAGATTCAGGAGCATCAGCTATGCTGGTGCTCCTGGATCTATCTGCCGCCTTTGATACTGTGGATCATGGCAGAATGCTGCTTAGGTTGAAGGACATAGGTCTGGAAGACAAGGCACTGAGCTGGATGCACTCATATCTTAAACACCGCTCTCAGAAAGTGGCACTGGGTGCCTTCTCCTCCAAACCAAAACGGCTGTGGTGTGGTGTCCCGCAAGGGTCTGCACTTAGCCCGCTACTTTTTAATGTCTATCTGGCCCCACTCTTCAACTTAATTGCCAAATGGGGGGTCAAGGCGATTTCGTATGCAGATGATACGCAATTAGTCTTCCCCTACGCGGAGGTGTCAGAAGCAGCTTTTAGCAAAATAAAAGGCTGTCTTAGAGATGTAACCAGGATGAACACTAACAAATTAAAATTGAACGCAAGCAAAACTGAGGTACTATTCTTTGGAAAAAGTGCTCACCCTTCCCCAGATCTGTGGTGGTCCTCCGAAATGGGCCCAGGACCAACCCCTGGAACCAATGCAAAAAATCTGGGTGTAAGGTGGGATGAGACTCTCTCCTTCTCCTCTCACATACAACAAGTCACTACAGGATGCCACCAAAAACTCCGAAACCTCCGAAAATTTCTCTCCCTTCTACCAATTGATTGTCGAAAAATGGTCGTCCATGCGACAGTCACATCCAGACTGGATTACTCAAATGGCCTTTACCCTGGTCTGCTGAAATATCTGGTGCAACGCCTGCAGAGCGTGCAGAATGCGGCTGCGAGATTGATAAAGCACATTCCATTTAAACATCATATCTCTCCGCATCTGCACGAGATGCACTGGCTTCCGGTGGCGAGCAGAATAAAATTCAAAGCTCTCACCCTGGCGTTTAGAGCACAAAAAGGGACATGTCCCAACTACCTAAAACTCTGACTTCCCCGTTACCATCAAGAGTGAGGTGCCGGGTTTTTAGAGACCCGGTGGTGCCAGGGGATCACACCCGAAGACCTCTGTGTTCTCCCTGTTCTGGACTTACAGAAACACAGAGTCTTCTAGTTGAAGTCAGTGATCGAGTTTTATTGGCTGCAACCAAGTAACATGCGTCCTAGAAGTACGACAACACGGGCCGTAAGTTCTCAGGAGACTGTTCGTTTTTACAGAACCAGCCTTCTCCTTATATACAGAAATAACAGCTGTAGGCAAGAATTCTTGAGTTTATGATATGGCTATACAAATATTTCTGCAATAATACAAAGAGCGAAGTCATGCTGGTAAGCACATATTTTAGATGTCCAGTTGGTGATGGATTACCCTGCCAGATCCAGAACTCCCATCAGATATCGATGAAACACCAATAAGGTCGGGCACCCTCCCATCATAAAACGGGTTGTAAACAAGAATCATGGACAGGTGTATGTGTATGGAAAACAGGGTCTGTATGTATTGGATGGTTTATGACATGTTGTGCCTTGATGATATCTTGTTCGGCCACTGGGCGAGGAGCTGCCCAAACAGGCTTGGCTGGAGGCAGTGGAGGCAGCTTCGGCCAGGTCATGGTGAAGTCAGCTACAAAGGACGTGTCCTTTTAGATCAAGCTTGGCTTAAATCAATTGACTTATATGAGGGCAAGCCATAAGATGGATGCCGTTTACAAAATGGAGTCTGAGGGTTGGGGACGGAAACTACGATTTAAGGGTGTTAGCATCACTCAATCGTGACGCAAATGCATGGGGATAATGCCCTAATCATTACCGGTTCGTAGATACCAAATTCGTCATGGTACGACGATATTTTATGACACGAGTGTTGGACCTCGATATCTGTAAAACAGCGGGGTCCGGATTTGCAGTACCACAGACCCTCCTTTTGCCCTCATATTAGGCAATAACTCACGCTAATTTGAGTCCAAATCTGTATTGATGAATTCACGGAGATGCTGCTGTAGCATCATTCTGCTGCTCAATTCGTCCCTTGACACAGGCTTCCTTACACATGAAGTGGCGCAGAGGCCACATATTGCAGGAGCGCACTGCACAAACAGGCAGAACATAAACAGAATGGCTAAGATCATCCCGATGAAAATCAGAGTTTTCCATCCCCAGGCAGAGATCATTTCCCAGAACCACCCTAGCAGAGACCAGTCTCCTTTCTCCATGTGAAGGGAATCAGAGATTTTGTGTAATTTGGAGATGGCCTGGTATACCGTCGGAGCATTATCGGGGATGAAAATGCAGCAACTAGATTGGATCACTCTACATACACCACCACGGTCTGCAAGTATGACATCTAGGGCAACCCGGTTCTGAAGGGTCATAAGTCAATCCGACTGAAGCTCAGCTGTCAGATTGCTAAGGGCACCGGCCGTTTCAGTCACGGCGGATTCAACTATTCTCGTCAGTTGTCGAATGTTCCTGCTGTTCACCCTGGGCCCCCAAAATGGCAGAAAACCCTTTGCGAAGTCTCCAAACTCCTGACCCGCAGTGTCGTCTTGACTCACAACACCCCTAACTATCCTTGTCCTATGGTAATCTGCCCCGGCCGTGTAGGTGGGTGGCAGCAGAAACGAGATGAAACATGTGCCCGAGAAGTCAGGGGGCAACCATGTGTAGGCTTTGTCATGGCAGACGAAATAGGTGCCTTTAGCCGCCAAGAATGGAGGGGAATTTTGGGTGGCAAACACATACGTCTCCGTACATATGCTCTTCCCCAACTGTGCTTTGGGATCCCTGCCAATACCTTGCAGACATAAGTGACCTCGGTGGGGTACTATCCAGACTGGGGAGGATTTCTTTGATTTCTGGCTCTCACTTAAGGAGATCCCATACTTGGTGATGTTCCACCTGCTGTATGGGGTAAACTCATCTTTGGGAGTTGCTCTAACCGTGTCAATATCTCTACTCATATTTCGGATCCATGCCACTAGTGCCTTATTGTTTGAGTTCTCCCCTCGAACGTAGGGTTCAAGGGAATACAGGAACATAGTCTGGAAAGCCCATAGGGAACCGAAATAACTGAATGGCAGGACAAAGTAAGGGATGCCCTTATATGCAGTGTGTGGCATGAGTCCGCATATCCAACAATTCGATGTGTTCATAATAGACTGGTGCTGGTGTAGGAGCTGGACAAAGGAGTTATTTACGAATTCTAGTCTTCTGGCAGACTTGTGTTCAGGTAGAGGGTGAAAGGAGTGTGTGGGAACAGTAGGAGGAGGAGCGAGCTGTGTGTTGTGTATGAATGGAACTCGAAAAATGGACAGAGCAAAACCAGTCAAAAACATTATTATACTACACAACATTAAGATGCTTAACACTAGAGTTCGTCTTCTTGCCATTATAGCACATATTTTCTTTTCAAAGGTCATGTGTTTAGCAGGTCTCTCAACCCCTGGAAACTCCATCCTCTGGTTGCTGCCCGCGGTGGGAGGTTGCTTCTGCCAAGATGTGCGCTCTGCCCAGTCCGGGGTAATTCCCTCAGACTGACCAGAACCGTTGACCTAGGCGTCCTCGGCTGCACTCCTCAGACTTCAACCGCGGCCCAAGCAGCAGAACTGGATGGAGGTTCGAAAATCAAAAATGAGCTAGTTCCCTGGGCGAGAGAGCTGTGGAATCAAAAATAGTTCATGGAAAAAGGGGGGGGTCACACAAATTCGATTATGTCAGTTCCTTGGTTTTGGCCTCAGATTATATCATTCCTTTCCAGGCACGGTGTGATCTTCAAACAATGTTTCAGGTTCTGTAGTGTCCAACTGCATAGAAGGAGGCACAGATCCTTGCAAAATACAATCACTCTCTTTGTCGGTACCAGTTCCTTTTAATCGTGCATCGCTGAAGGGGATAAAACGAGGTGTAGACTCAGTTTCGGAGTCAGCGACTCCTTGCCGGACCCATCGATCATATGGAAGGGGTAGCGGGACCCTTTTGCAGTGGGCGCCGTGCACCCAGTGTTTCTTCCCGAGGACACGTACTGCAGAGCGGGTGGACAGTAAAACCTGGAAAGGTCCGGTCCAGCGAGGCTCCTCGTTCTTGGTACGTCTGAAATTCCGAATCAGGATCCAGGAGCCGGGCTCGATGGCGTGGCCTGGATCGTCAGACGCCGGTGGAGAGGAGCTGTGGACCTGTTGATGTAAAGCATGCAGTTTAGTTGTCAGTTTGTGTAAATAGTCAAACAGTGCAGGGTATTCTATGTCTTTGAGCTTCCTGGGTCTCGGGACTCCCCATATATTTGCGGGGCGCCCGAACACGATCTCGTGCGGGCTAAGTCCTAATCTGGAATGGACAATCATCCTGGTAGACAGGAGTGCTAGAGGCAGGGCATCTGGCCACTTGAGACCAGTGCTAGCTTGGATCTTGGCCAGTTTCAATTTTAACGTGCCATTATAGCACTCTACTAATCCTGCCGATGGGGGATGATTTGCAGCATGGAACTTTTGGTGGATGCCTAGACACTCACACACTCTCTTCATCACTCGTCCCACAAACTCACTTCCGTTATCACTCCAGACAATTCTAGGCATGCCGAATCTAGGGAAGAATTCCTTGACAAGGGCTTTGGCAGTTGACAATGCAGTGTTGTTCTTAAGGGGGTATGCTTCTACCCACCTGGAGAAGGCGCAAACGACAACAAGGACATATTTCAGGTTATTGCACCTCTCCATGTGAATGAAATCGAGTTGCAAGACCTCAAACGGGTATGTTGGAGGGGCAAAATGACCAGCTGGGGTTGGGGGTCCCCTACCGGGATTGTGCTTCAAACACACCATACAATTTCTGACCAGATTCTCTGCACATTTTGGGATACCACTATTCTGCCATACTGGGGCCAACAGCTTACATATTCCTTTTACACTGATGTGTGCCATTCCATGGGCCATCGTTACCACTGCGAGCACATAGGCGTTAGGTAATAACCATCGCTGATGTTCTGACAGTTCGACCCAACAACCATTCGTGTCTAACCTACCCTTGCTTTCTCTCCATTCATTCACCTCTTTCTCGGTAGCATCAGCTTGTATAGACTTTACACTTTCAATGGTGTCCTCACACATTCCTACATTAGGGGTCCATCTAGCAGGACCTACAACATACATCCGACTCATTGTGTTCCTTGCAGTCTCTTTCGCGACCTCATCGGCAAATGCATTCCCTCGACCAACATCATCTCGGATTTTCCTATGCGCGCTACACTTCACAATCGCAACCTGTAGGGGCAAGGTCAGTGACTCGAGAAGGTCGTGTACTAGCTGGCCATGTTGTATTCTAGAAGTAGGGGTGGGTAACCCAATATACCCTTGCGGGCTTGGGCAGTGAATTGCCAGCAAGGGGTTTGTTTGTGGGTCTGTGTTTAAATAGTCTAGCGCAGTCTGTATTACTTAGACTTGGCAGCTGAGTGAAACAGTGACTGTTAAAAATCTTCTGAATCTGTCAACCCAAAACTATGATAGCTACCACACTAGCCCCATAGAGATGCAATAGAGTCACTCCCCTCTGATTGGATTCAGAAGAGAAGCCTAAAGCGAATCACTCGTTCTAAAATTATCTCGGACCCTGAGATTGAAACTGCAGGCTCCCTAAAAAGTGAAAATGCTTTTGGCTCATTCACTTGGATATCACATCGGGGCAGACTAAAAGCTTCCCGAAGGCAATTAATTGTTCATACTAAGCATGAGTTTATCAACAGTTTTCGCTCCAATCATGAAATAAGGGTCATCCATATTGCATTATTCTGTTGTCCTGATGATGGTCTCTGGATCAATCGACTGAGACCGAAACGTCGACTCTTCAATCCAAGTCTCCCTCCGTGTTTTACTTCTGGCTTTCTATTTACCATCCGGGAAAGAATTCAATTTGATTTAATACATTTTTGACTGGATTGTTTTCTTCTGTATTAATGGATTGTTTCTTTCAGTTCCATTTACTTTAGAAACACATGCAATTGTTTATTACTGTACACCCTTGATTTTCTTTGATTCATTTCAATATAAGAATAATAATAATTTTTTCAAAAATAACCTTTTCGTGTTGCTTCACTTGTTCTTTTATGCTTCATTTGATCATTGATTGTCAGAAAGCATAATTTTGTTGTTGAATCAGGATCTGTCCAAACTATTGCATCTCTTTGGGGCTAGTGTGGTAGCTATCATAGTTTTGGGTTGACAGATTCAGAAGATTTTTAACAGTCACTGTTTCACTCAGCTGCCAAGTCTAAGTAATACAGACTGCGCTAGACTATTTAAACACAGACCCACAAACAAACCCCTTGCTGGCAATTTTCCTTAAAACATGTTGTATTCTTGCACCATGTGACGTCAGGAACCCACGTTCACGCCACAATCTTCCAAAACTGTGGGCGACGCCCAAGGCGTACTGACTATCAGTGTACACATTCACTCGTTTTCCTTTCGCCAACACGCACGCTCTTGTGAGTGCAACTAGCTCTGCTGCTTGTGCAGAATTCTGGGGGATGCGAGCTGTCTCTACAATCGGGTGTAATGTTGTCACGGCATATGCTGCAGTCGTATCACCATTTGGCAACTTGAAACATGAACCATCAACCCATAAATTATCATTACATTCAGGAAAGGGAGTGTCCTGCAAGTCTACTCTCCCTTTTGTCTCTTCCTCTGTCCTAAAGCAGCAATCATGTTTGTCGATCTTATCTGTCTCTGCTGGTGGAATGGGTAGTAACGTAGCAGGGTTGAGTGTATAACACCTCTTTATGTGAATGTGGCTTGCTAACAGGGTCAATTCATAACTGGACAGTCGAGCACTCGTTAGGTGCTGTGTTTTCGTCCTGTTTAGTAGGATATCTACTGCATGTGGGACCATAACGGTCAGAGTATTATTCATGACTAACCCAGCCGACTGTCGAATACAGACAGCCTCTGCGGCAGTGGCCCTCAAGCAACTTGGTAATGCCTTACCTACAGGATCTAGAGTCGCGGAGAAATATGCACATGGGCGTTGTTTGTCCCCAAAGTGCTGTGTCAAGACTGATAATGCGCAACCTTCTTTCTCATGGACGTATAATGTAAACGGCTTGCTGTAGTCGGGATTGCCTAACACAGGACCCGAACATAATGCTTCACGCAACTCATGGAAACTCGCCTGACAATCTTCAGACCAAGGCAAAGGATTGGGTGTGTCTTTACGCATTAATGCCAGCAAGGGCTTGGCCAACAGTGAGAAATTCGGTATCCATTGTCTACAGTATGATGTAATGCCCAAGAAGGCACGCACTTCTCTTTGTGTCCTTGGGACACTCAGTTCTGCAATTGCCTGTATTCTTTCTGGGGTCAGTCTCCTTCCCTCCTTCGATAAGATGTGACCTAAGTAGGTTACTTCTTGTCGGCAAAATTGTAATTTGGAAAGCGAGACCTTGTGCTTCATGTCACATAAATGACACAACAAGGACAACGTGGCTTGCTTGCAAACCTCTTCAGTATCTGCAGCGATCAGTAAATCGTCTACATACTGAATCAGAGTCGCGCCACCAGGTAGAACAATCGTATCTAGTTGTGTTTTCAGAGCCTGACTGAATATTGATGGACTCTCGCAGTAGCCCTGAGGAGCGCGTCTGAAGCGGAAGCTTCGTCCTCCTAAATTGAAGCCAAAGATGTCTCTGCTCTCTTCGGCAATTGGGATGCTGAAGAAGGCATTCTTCAGGTCGATCACTGAAAACCAATTGGCTGAGGCTGGAACCATTGTCAATAAGGCAGTAATGTCGGGTACGACTGGAAACTGCAGTACAACGATTTATTCACTTCCCTTAGGTCGATCACAAATCGGTACACAGGGGGTTGTGAAGGATCGGTACGCTTTAAGACAGGCAAAGCAGGACTGTTACAAATGTTGCCTGTAGTCTCTTCGATGACATCTTTCGCAATTAGATCGTGGACTATTTCTAGCAAAGCCTTTTCACATTCTTGGGACATTCTATATTGGGGAATACGTGGCAACCTGACATTAGCTTTCAATGTTATGACATACGGTGCTATCTCCAAACGACCTACATCATTTGAACCCTTCGCCCAAAGTACATCTGGAAGAGATGACAACTCAGTCGGAATGCTTTCCTTTGCCAAGTACATCGGGGAAATCACTTTCTTACCAAGGGTGAGTTGTACTCCCGAGGGAGAACAGTATAAAGTCGCATATAATCTCTTCAATAAATCCAAACCTAACAAATTTTTGCCACAACCTGTTGTAAGAATGAGGGGTGCTTCTAATTCGCATGGGCCAACAGAAAGGGGCATGGGACTGGAGATCGGGTTTCTAACAGGGGCGCCAGAAAAACCTACTGAAACATTCATTTCGCCGGACAAAGTGCGCCAGGAAGTTTTGAGTGCATAATAGAACTTTTTGTAGCACCAGTATCCAGCAGAAATGGCTCCGACACTCTGGATGTAATCACCTCGACATAAGGTCCATTCTGATCTACTGGAACTGAAACAACTTCCTCTCTTTGTCCATGGCTGTCCTAGCAATTATTACCCTCATTCTCAGTCTCTGCGTAATAGTCATCTGCATAGTACTGAGCTGACCTAGAAGATGTATTATTCTGTTGGTCAAAGCTATTCATAGAATTCTGAAGCGGAAAAGAATTGGTGTTCTGGGGGAAATTTCCACGGCCCCTACCTCTAGGAGCCTGTTGAACACCTCTACCTCTTGCGCCGGAGACACCGTTTAAACATCGTGCAAGAGCTTGGCAATTACTTTTGAAATGACCCTCTTCTTTGCAATATGCACATTGATTCGGGCCATATGGAGAACGCTAGTGGGAAAACTCCTTTCCTTGCGCGTTTCTCGAATACTGCTGTGGTTGCTGATAATTGGGCTGACTAGGAGCGCGAGGCGGATAGGCTTGTTGGAGAAGAACTTTAGTTTTTAATTCTTTAGTCTTCTTGTCTGACTTATCTAGCTCGTCTTTGCGTCTATTTTCATAGTACTGGGCTGTGGCTAGAATCTGTGCTGACGTGGAAACAGCCCAAGCACTCTCTGAATCTTTCAATTTATTGCATAATTCAGGAAGCAGATTATGTACAAATTTGTCTACAAACAATCTTTGGCCACCCTCGGTAGCCATGTCCTGACCACTATGATCAGTGAAAGTCTCCTCAAATCTCGTGAAAAAGTCAGACACATTCTCATCTTTCTTTTGCTTGCACGCATATAGCTTGTCCCAATTTACGCGTAATTCAGGCATCAACGTTTTCATGTACGCGATAATCCTACCGGGAAGATCTGCTATTAAAGGCTCGGGTTTAGAACCACCAACTTGTCTAGCATCAGTAGCAGTGATATTAGCCCATGAGTCACCTAGTTCTTGATCATGATCTACATGACGAATTTTACTCCATAAAGGATGCGGAAAAACATTCCCAAACAACATGTCTATATCTGCTAAATTCATTATACATGAGCTGGCAGTCTGCGATAATTCCTTGTAATATCCTGCTGGGTTTTTACGGGGATCGGGAAGTGTCTGTTTGAGTGCTAAAACTTCGGATCTTTTCCAGGGGACATGTACCCATACACGCTGGAAATGCGGTGGGACAGGCGGTTGCGCATTCACATCACCTTCCCTCCATACCGGAGGAACCTCTCTCATGTCAATGTCGCGCCTTTTTCCTACCAGACACATCATCCTCGTCAAACGATCTAGAGCTGTTTCCCGTGCTCCTATAAGATAACAACAAATCCATTGCTTTCTCAACATCTGCACCTATAATCATGCCTTCGTAAAATTTGAATCGCATGCGGGCTAGTTCCTGCATTCTGCGTTTTGGGTCATTGTATCGTAAATCTTCCCAGAGGTACACACACATTTCCTCAAACACATATCTTTGAGTGGATGGATCCCACTGATGGAAAACTTCCTAAACAGACTGAAGATCATATCTTACAGTATCAGTAAGCCATTTGCGTGCTAATTCATTCAGTACTTCTCTTTCCTCGTAGTCGGGTAGTTGACTACGCAACTGTCTACGTTCTGGTTTAGGGGCCGTTTTAGGCGACCCAAAGAAGGGCGAGAATAGACCAGTGACAGTACTTGCCACTCTCTGTCTGACAGAAGGAGAAGCTTGCGGCGAAGCAGATGCGCCAGAAAAGACAGGCTGATGTAAAGAGGAAGTCGAAGCAACAGCAGAAGAAGTCGAGGCAGTAGCAGACGTAGTATCGTAGTGAATAGTTGGAGCAGTAGGCAAAGTTGTAGAAGTAGAAGGAGTATGTAGCAAAGGCGGCGGCCCTTGAGAAGGCTGCGCCGGAGAAGTAGGAACCAGCTGAAGAGGAGCTGGTGCTTGTGCAAGAGCTGCTTTTCGTGCTCCAGGGCGCGGTATAACAATACGTCTCGGGGGTCCAACAATACTCGATGTATATGGGGGTGGTGAGTTCAATAAATGGGACATTATTGGATCTTTCTCAGGTGTTCCCTTTGAGTCTTGTCCCCCATGTGGTAACATCGGGTAGCATTTATCTATGGCTAGTTTCTTGCTTCTGAGCATTTGTTCGCTTTCCTGCTCTTCCTCATTATCCCTGTATGCGATGGCAGCTTGTACCATCGACATGCCTCTTTTATTCTTCTTTGCTAATTTTATTTCTTTCTGTTTGGCTTCTTTGCGCCATAAGCGAAAAGAGTCAAACATCGCCGGCCGGGCTTTCTTCTTGAACAATTTGACCTCGAGGTTGTCTAATATTTCGGAGTCAAAACTACCATATTGGGGCCATTTTAAAACACCATCCTTGCGGGTGTATTTCATCCATACCTCATTATACGTGATAGGACCTACTCCGTGCTTTATATATAACTCATATGTTGGAGTTCCAATCGGAGGAACCGGACACGAATCCTCTAATCGGGAGTCCTTACTACAACCAAGACAAAACAAGTTTCCAAGTCTGCTGAGACCAGGCATCTTTGCTCACTAGTCTAGCTTCAAACTTCAAGGGATTATCTAATTATGATATTGTCGTGAATACACGAATCCCTCGGTTTTGGTGCTTGCAAGAACCAATACAAACCGTATCTCTGGGATACCAAAACTAAGAACCAAACTAAGAACCAAACTAAGAACTGGGAGACACTCCACTTATACTTAACTGAATATTGAAGATCGGTGACGTCACTAGAAGACTCGTCTATCGTTTCGCTCTACCAAGGATCACTGGGTCCAAAACAGGGCGATAGTCAGGGTAGCAGTCCTTCGTAGCCGTCGGGACGCGGGGAACCTCGCAGCAAAAGACCTTCGGAACCACGTCGACATGCAGGGGTCGCTGAAGTAGCTGGCCGTCCTCCGGAATTTTCACACGAAGCTCCTCAGGAACATCTGGCTTGGACCGTCACCGCTTGATATCGCCTCGAGTTGGGCACCAACTGAGGTGCCGGGTTTTTAGAGACCCGGTGGTGCCAGGGGATCACACCCGAAGACCTCTGAGTTCTCCCTGTTCTGGACTTACAGAAACACAGAGTCTTCTAGTTGAAGTCAGTGATCGAGTTTTATTGGCTGCAACCAAGTAACATGCATCCTAGAAGTACGACAACACGGGCCGTAAGTTCTCAGGAGACTGTTCGTTTTTACAGAACCAGCCTTCTCCTTATATACAGAAATAACAGCTGTAGGCAAGAATTCTTGAGTTTATGATATGGCTATACAAATATTTCTGCAATAATACAAAGAGCGAAGTCATGCTGGTCAGCACATATTTTAGATGTCCAGTTGGTGATGGATTACCCCGCCAGATCCAGAACTCCCATCAGATATCGATGAAACACCAATAAGGTCGGGCACCCTCCCATCATAAAACGGGTTGTAAACAAGAATCATGGACTGGTGTATGTGTATGGAAAACAGGGTCTGTATGTAGTGGATGGTTTATGACATGTTGTGCCTTGATGATATCTTGTTCGGCCACTGGGCGAGGAGCTGCCCAAACAGGCTTGGCTGGAGGCAGTGGAGGCAGCTTCGGCCAGGTCATGGAGAAGTCAGCTACAAAGGACGTGTCCTTTTAGATCAAGCTCGGCTTTAATCAATTGACTTATATGAGGGCAAGCCGTAAGATGGATGCCGTTTACAAAATGGAGTCCGAGGGTTCGGGACGGAAACTACGATTTAAGGGTTTTAGCATCACTCAATCGTGACGCAAATGCATGGGGATAATGCCCTAATCATTACCGGTTTGTAGATACCAAATTCGTCATGGTACGACGATATTTTATGACACGCGTGTTGGACCTCGATATCTGTAAAACAGCGGGGTCCGGATTTGCAGTACCACAAGAGAGACACCTGCGATCTAACTCCCGGCTTCAACTAGCTGTCCCACGAGTTAGGAAAGCTAGACTTGGCGGCACGTCTTTTTCTGTTGGCACGGCAAAACTCTAGAACTCCCTCCCCTCTGCCATCCAATCGGCCACGTCAAAAGCTAGTTTTAAGAAACTCCTAAAGACTTGGCTTTTTTTGCAGAAAGCCTAAGAATTTCACCTTGCAATCCACTCTGCTGTTGTAGTTTCTTTTCAGCGCCGGGACACCTCCTTGTGAGGTAGCTGTTCACGCTATACAAGAGTCTGTATTATTATTATTAGATTGGTTTTGGCGGTGTTGGGGTCTTTGGTGAGGGAAAGAATTAGCTGGGTGTCGTCAGCGTAGGAGATGATGTTGAGGTGGTGTTGTCGCGCGATGGTTGCGAAGGGACTCATGTACACGTTGAAGAGGGTGGGACTGAGTGATGATCCTTGTGGTACGCCGCAGATGACTTCAGTGGCCTCTGATTTGAATGGTGGGAGGCGAACTCTCTGTGTTCTTCCGGAGAGGAACGAGATGATCCAGTCCAACGCTTTTCCTTGTATACCGACGTTGCTGAGGCGTTGTATAAGGGTGTTATGACAGACTGTGTCGAAGGCGGCGGAGAGGTCAAGTAGGATGAGGGCAACTGATTCTCCGTTGTCCAGTAGCATTCGGATGTCATCCGTAGCAGCGATGAGGGCGGTTTCGGTGCTGTGTTTGGCTCGAAAGCCGGACTGTGAGGGGTCGAGTGAATTGTTGGATTCAAGGATGGCGGCGAGCTGGCTATTGACGGCTTTCTCGATGACTTTGGCCGGGAAGGGGAGGAGTGAGATTGGGCGGTAGTTCTTAAGTTCAGAGGGGTCCGCTGTGGGTTTCTTCAGAAGGGCGCTGAGTTCGGCATGTTTCCAGCTTTCTGGGAAGGTGACGGAGTTGAGGGAGCAGTTAATGACATCGGGGAGATGGGGTGCGATGATGGAGTCTGCTTTGTTGAAGATGTGGTGGGGGCATGGGTCAGTTGGTGAACCTGAGTGGATGGAGTTCATCAGACGGATGGTGTCTTCAGTAGTGATTGTGTTCCATATTACACAAAACTTACTGGCCATATACCCCAAGGTCAGAGAGGCAGGCCAACTTCTGGACTCGTTATGGGAAGCTTTATTTGTGGTCCCGCCTAAACTTGGACAGGACCCACTGGATGTCTGATCCTATAGACCGATATCTGTACTCAATTTGAATTACAAAATTCATGGCAAAGTACTTGCTAACAGATTGCTCCCCACAGTTGGTGCTCTTGTGCATGAGGACCAGTCAAGATTTATACCTGGGTGCAGGACCTTCCTTAATATCCATCAATTGCTTTTCCTCATCTAGGGCAACCCCCATGCTTATAGATGGGTGGTAGTCTCTTCTGACATTGAAAAAGCATTCAACACATTGAGTTGGGACTTTTTGCACCTAACTCCTGAGTACACATGGCTTTTTGTACCTAACTCTTGAGTATATGGTGTTCAACCCGGGCTACCTACGGTGGATTTGTGCTCTATAAACGAACCCGATGAGTCAAGTCTGTACAGGGCAGGTAATATCAGACAGCTTTATGATACAAAGGGGCACCAGGCAAGGGTGTCCTCTATTACCGCTGATCTTTACCCCTGCAGTGAAGCCCTTGGCTTGCAGGCTACGGCAGAAAGTGCCCTACTGGGGGATATCGAAATTAGATGCGCTTCATATTATATCGTTATTATGCAGATGACACTTTGGGGTACTTACGCAAGGGGGAGGCCTCCCATTCCAGACCTGATGCTCCTGCTAGAAGAATTTGTGGTAGCATCTGGACTCCAATATTTCCTATGGCCCAACCCTGGCAGCACACATGGTTGCTCCAATGAGATTCTGTCTTTGCTGCTGGTACACCACATTTAGATATATGGGTGTTCAGATCTACCAATCAGAAAAGGACCTCTGGGAAGATAAAGTGGACAGGGTAGTGAGATCCATCTGTCAGTCACTGCCATTTTGGCAGCCGCTACCCTTGTGCCCGTTAGGCTGGGTGGCAATGTCAAAGATGTTGGTGTTACCCCAATTGCTCTACTGTTTCACAGCACTTCCGATCATGTTGCCCTGATGTTTCTTTAATGAGCTCCATGGTCTCCTCCTGGAATTGATATGTGGTGAGGGAGGGCAGTCAACGGTTGGCCCTTGCTACTCAACAATGCCCCACACTTGAGGGCGGTCTTGGCACATCTAATTCGGAATTATATTATGCGGCAGCACAATTGCAGTGGCCGATGGGCTGATTACAGGCACACAAATGGCACCTATGGCATAGGGGCTAGTCACTTTTTGTCCCACCATACTATAAAGCGCGTAATCCAAGCCAATTGGGATCACGGAGAAGAGGAACCTAACCTGTCACCCACATTATATATGATTTTATCACATGGATCCACATCATTCCATTACTACCCTCTACACTTCCCTCAATTTTGCGCCTGTGGGTTCGAGGGACAGATGAAACGGGATCCTCCACAGTCGCTTTGGGATAATACCTGGTCCAAGGTACAAGAGCAGGTAAAAGAGGAGTCACATAACCCGAAGATCTGCTTCACACAATTCAACTACATAATTCAGCCCTACCTCTCCCAGCAATACATTCAGCATATGTTTATCGCCCTGACCAAAGAGTGCAATAGGTGTAAATTCAGTAAAGCAGGGTTCTATCATATGTACAGGACTGCCTGAGACTACAGGTGGTTTGGCATGAGATTACAACCATGGTTGCTGAACTTGCAGATCATACCCTCACACCCACTCTTGAATCCTGTTTACTAGGGACATGCCCCAAAACTTTAAGGGGACAAACATTTACATGGGTTTATTGACCTGTCCTTTATACTGTTCAACACCAGAAAGCGATGTTGTGGAAGGCACTCGCAGCTCCTGATCCGGAGCTATCTACATTACAAACATGGGTGCAGGCACACGAGAATACCCTTTAACTCTTCTCTTTAGAATGTGAGAGGACCTTAGGACAGGAGGCGAGAATTGGGAACTATACCTCACTAACATTAAGCAAAGAAATATATCTGTCCACCTTGAAGAGGACCATGTGCCCAGGAAATGGACACAACACTGTTACCTCAAATGGTATGCATGATGACGAAAGGACTAGGTGTAGTTATATGGACTGGCCGATTGGCGACTATCCCTTCACTGGTACCCTCTCCCCTAGGGAAGCCCTCACACTCAATGAATGTGAGTGACCCACACAGTGTACCTAGCCTTATACGTTCCTGGGCGCCAGCCCCATCATGCACATGAACAGAGGCCCATCATAATGACACTGTAGCACAGAGGCACATGCTGCCTTGTCCCACAAAGCACAACAGCGCTGGAGTATCTGCACACTGCTTCTGTACTGTCCCTTAGGCCTGCATTACCCTTCCGATCTCAGTGCCTCTACATGATCAACACTCATTATATTTCTATACATTTTGTTTTATAGACACATTTCCATTGTTTAAGCTTTTCTAGCTGGTTACCTAATGATTGGAGTATTGCTTTTTCTGTCTTCCCTTAGCAATCAAAATATGATACCAAGTTTGTGTCAAGGATTCTTTAACTGGAGATTTATATATGCTTCTATTGTTTTTGCTTTTCTGCAATAATGGTATTGCTTTTCTTTTTTTGCTTCTTTTCTGCATAGACAATACTGTTTAATCACACTCTCAATATATTGTTTTTTTTTCAACACTGCTCTTCTCTTGCACTGCTTTATCTCAACACCAAATTCTGTATTACCCTACTTCTAAACATTCTCAGTCATATTTCTTGAAATTGTTTTTGCCTTCTTGCCAAATTAGGTGTTTTTTATACAAATATTCTCTTTCAATCTGACTTACTCATTCACCTGTGTGAGTTGATTTTAAACTTCACTTTTTTCTCTGAAACTTTTTCCACACTTTGCATTTTTCCACATATTGCTTTGACAAACTGCGGGGTTCTCTTACCAGCAGCTCTTTTGTTCTAGCGTGTCCTCCCCACCAGTTCCTTTTTCTCTGTCACTTTTAAGCAGATTGCAAAAAACACAGTTGATGGACAGAATGTAGAACAATGTCATACATTCACCCCAGTACAAGGATCTGGGCCTAAATCCATCGCTTTTTTGCACTCCACACCACCCTGGGTTAGACACTGGCTATATGCAAATCAGCTCTGACCCTGTGCCTCATGGGAATAGTCCAGTCCGAACTACCAAGCCATGTCTTTCCCAGACCGGAATCCAGCATCCAAGGACCGGTTTCTGGCTATCAGCCTTCATCAGCCTGGATAGCTTGACTCCAGTGGTGTGGAGAGCCTGGCACTCACGTCTGAGCATACCCAGCCCACTCGGGGTGAAAATTGCAAAAAACACAGTTGATGGACAGAATGTAGAACAATGTCATACATTCACCCCAGTACAAGGATCTGGGCCTAAATCCATCGTTTTTTTGCACTCCACACCACCCTGGGTTAGACACTGGCTATATGCAAATCAGCTCTGACCCTGTGCCTCATGGGAACAGTCCAGTCAGAACTACCAAGCCATGTCTGTCCCAGACCGGAATCAAGCATCCAAGGACCGGTTTTGGCTATCAGCTTTCATCAGCCTGGATAGCTTGACTCCAGTGGTGTGGAGAGCCTGGGACGCACGTCTGAGCATACCCAGCCCACTCGGGGTGAAAATTGCAAAAAACACAGTTGATGGACAGAATGTAGAACAATGTCAGACATTCACCCCAGTCCAAGGATCTGGGCCTAAATCCATTGTTTTTTTGCACTCCACACCACCCTGTGTTAGACACTTGCTATATGCAAATCAGCTCTCACCCTGTGCCTCATGGGAACAGTCCAGTCCGAACTACCAAGCCATGTCTTTCCCAGACCGGAATCAAGCATCCAAAGACCGGTTTCTGGCTATCAGCCTTCATCAGCCTGGATAGCTTGACTCCAGTGGTGTGGAGAGCCTGGGACTCACGTCTGAGCATACCCAGCCCACTCGGGGTGAAAATTGCAAAAAACACAGTTGATCGACAGAATGTAGAACAATGTCATACATTCACCCCAGTACAAGGATCTGGGCCTAAATCCATTGTTTTTTTGCACTTCACACCACCCTGGGTTAGAAACTGGCTATATGCAAATCGGCTCTGACCCTGTGCCTCATGGGAACAGTCCATTCCGAACTACCAAGCCATGTCTTTCCCAGACCGGAATCAAGCATCCAAGGACCGGTTTCTGGCTATCAGCCTTCATCAGCCTGGATAGCTTGACTCCAGTGGTGTGGAGAGCCTGGGACTCACGTCTGAGCATACCCAGCCCAATCGGGGTGAAAATTGCAAAAAGCACAGTTGATGGACAGAATGTAGAACACTGTCATACATTCACCCCAGTACAAGGATCTGGGCCTAAATCCATCTTTTTTTGCACTCCACACCACCCTGGGTTAGACACTGGCTATATGCAAATCAGCTCTGACACTGTGCCTCATGCGAACAGTCCAGTCCAAACTACCAAGCCATGTCTTTCCCAGACCGGAATCAAGCATCCAAGGACCGGTTTTGGCTATCAGCTTTCATCAGCCTGGATAGCTTGACTCCAGTGGTGTGGAGAGCCTGGGACGCACGTCTGAGCATACCCAGCCCACTCGGGGTGAAAATTGCAAAAAACACAGTTGATGGACAGAATGTAGAACAATGTCATACATTCACCCCAGTACAATGATCTGGGCCTAAATCCATCGTTTTTTTGCACTCCACAACACCCTGGGTTAGACACTGGCTATATGCAAATCAGCTGTGACCCTGTGCCTCATGGGAACAGTCCAGTTGGAACTACCAAGCCATGTCTTTCCCAGACCGAAATCAAGCATCCAAGGACCGGTTTCTGACTATCAGCCTTCATCAGCCTGGATACCTTGACTCCAGTGGTGTGGAGAGCCTGGGACTCACGTCTGAGCATACCCAGCCCACTCGGGGTGAAAATTGCAAAAAACACAGTTGATGGACAGAATGTAGAACAATGTCATACATTCACCCCAGTACAAGGATCTGGGCCTAAATCCATTGTTTTTTTGCACTCCACACCACCCTGGGTTAGACACTGGCTATATACAAATCAGCTCTGACCCTGTGCCTCATGGGAACAGTCCAGTCCGAACTACCAAGCCATGTCTTTCCCAGACCGGAATCAAGCATCCAAGGACCGGTTTCTGGCTATCAGCCTTCATCAGCCTGGATAGCTTGACTCCAGTGGTGTGGAGAGCCTGGGACTCACGTCTGAGCATACCCAGCCCACTCGATGTGAAAATTGCAAAAAACACAGTTGATGGACAGAATGTAGAACAATGTCATACATTCACCCCAGTTCAAGGATCTGGGCCTAAATCCATCGTTTTTTTGCACTCCACACCTCCCTGGGTTAGACACTGGCTATATGCAAATCAGCTCTGACCCTGTGCCTCATGGGAACAGTCCAGTCCGAACTACCAAGCCATGTCTTTTCCAGACCGGAATCAAGCATCCAAGGACCGGTTTCTGGCTATCAGCCTTCATCAGCCTGGATAGCTTGACTCCAGTGGTGTGGAGAGCCTGGCACTCACGTCTGAGCATACCCAGCCCACTCGGGGTGAAAATTGCAAAAAACGCAATTGATGAACAGAATGTAGAACAATGTCATACATTCACCCCAGTACAAGGATCTGGGCCTAAATCCATCGTTTTTTTTGCACTCCACACCACCCTGGGTTAGACACTGGCTATATGCAAATCAGCTCTGACCCTGTGCCTCATGGGAACAGTCCAGTCCGAACTACCAAGCCATGTCTTTCCCAGACCGGAATCAAGCATCCAAGGACCGGTTTCTGGCTATCGGCCTTCATCAGCCTGGATAGCTTGACTCCAGTGGTGTGGAGAGCCTGGGACTCACGTCTGAGCATACCCAGCCCACTCAGGGTGCAAATTGCAAAAATCACAGTTGATGGACAGAATGTAGAACAATGTCACACATTCACCCCAGTACAAGGATCTGGGCCTAAATCCATCGTTTTTTTTTGCACTCCACACCACCCTGGGTTAGACACTGGCTATATGCAAATCAGCTCTGACCCTGTGCCTCATGGGAACAGTCCAGTCTGAACTACCAAGCCATGTCTTTCCCAGACCGGAATCAAGCATCCAAGGACCGGTTTCTGGCTATCGGCCTTCATCAGCCTGGATAGCTTGACTCCAGTGGTGTGGAGAGCCTGGGACTCACGTCTGAGCATACCCAGCCCACTCGGGGTGAAAATTGTAAAAAACACAGTTGATGGACAGAATGTAGAACAATGTCATACATTCACCCCAGTACAATGATCTGGGCCTAAATCCATCGTTTTTTTGCACTCCACACCACCCTGGGTTAGACACTGGCTATATGCAAATCAGCTCTGACTCTGTGCCTCATGGGCATTGCCACTGGATTCAAGTAAGCCGGGCTGAAGACGGCTGGAATTCCAGAAACCGGTCCTCGGAAGCTTGTTTCCGGTCCAGGGAAGGCATGGCTTGGCAGTTCGGGCTGGACTGTTCCCATGAGGCACAGAGTCAGACTGATTTGCATATAGCCATGTCTGAACTGGGGTGGCAGAGTGGGCTAAAGAACGGTGATGTATTAAACCCAGATCTTTTGACTGGGTGTGAGTGTTTGATTGGTTCAGATGCTCCGTCCATTACCACCCCCTTTTGTACCACTTTTGGCCGCCTTAAGCATGTTAGGGTATGCTCAGAAGTGAGTCCCTTGCTCACTTTGCCACTGGATTCAAGCAAGCCGGGCCGAAGACGGCTAGAATGCCAGAAACCAGTCCTCGGAAGCTTGTTTCCGGTCCAGGGAAGGCATGGCTTGGCAGTTCGGGCTGGACTGTTCCCATGAGCCATGTCTGAACTGGGGTGGCAGAGTGGGCTAAAGAACGGTGATGGATTAAACCCAGATCTTTTGACTGGGTGTGAGTGTTTGATTGGTTCAGATGCTCCGTCCATTACCACCCCCTTTTGTACCACTTTTGGCCGCCTTAAGCATGGCAGGGTATGCTCAGACGTGAGTCCCTTGCTCACTTTGCCACTGGATTCAAGCAAGCCGGGCCGAAGACGGCTAGAATGCCAGAAACCAGTCCTCGGAAGCTTGTTTCCGGTCCAGGGAAGGCATGGCTTGGCAGTTCGGGCTGGACTGTTCCCATGAGGCACAGAGTCAGACTGATTTGCATATAGCCATGTCTGAACTGGGGTGGCAGAGTGGGCTAAAGAACGGTGATGGATTAAACCCAGATCTTTTGACTGGGTGTGAGTGTTTGATTGGTTCAGATGCTCCGTCCATTACCACCCTTTTTGTACCGCTTTTGGCCGCCATAAGCGTGGCAGGGTATGCTCAGACGTGAGTCCCTTGCTCACTTTGCCACTGGATTCAAGCAAGCCGGGCCGAAGACGGCTAGAATGCCAGAAACCAGTCCTCGGAAGCTTGTTTCCGGTCCAGGGAAGGCATGGCTTGGCAGTTCGGGCTGGACTGTTGCCATGAGGCACAGGGTCAGACTGATTTGCATATAGCCATGTCTGAACTGGGGTGGCAGAGTGGGCTAAAGAACGGTGATGGATTAAACCCAGATCTTTTGACTGTGTGTGAGTGTTTGATTGGTTCAGATGCTCCGCCCATTACACCCCCTTTTGTACCACTTTTAAGCAGATGGCACTCTTTCTTTGTTTTTTTCTACTTTGTGTCTTTCTCTATATTGTAAATCCTCTTTAAACACAGGTAGATATCTGAAAAACAAATTGTCAATACATTCAACTTTACATTACATACTATTAGATTACATACTATAAGCAAGTGAGTGGCTACATAAGTGCTTGTGTGGGTTTGTGAGTGGCTATGTAAGTGCCTGTATATGAGTATATGAATGGGTATGTGAGTGGCTGTGTGAGTGGGTGACAGGGTATGTAAGTGGATGACTGTGTATGTCAGTGGGTGTATTAGTGACTGTGTAGGTGTGTGATTAGATGTGTACGTAGCTGTATCAGTAGGTGTATTAGAGACTGTATGGTTGTGTAAATGGTTATGTAATTGACCGTATGGATTGGTAACAGGCTGTGTTACTGGGTGTTGGGGTGTGTAACTGTGTGTGCAAGTGGCTCTGTTAGAGGTAGATACATAAATGCTATGTGGTAATGTGAGTGGATGTGTAGGTGCCTTTGTCGTAGTCTGACTGGGTGTGTGAGTGGCGGTACGGTTTTGTAAATAGGTATGTAAGTGGCTGTATGGGTGGGTGAAGGGGTCTATAAATGGGTGTATGAGAGGGTAAATATATGTGTAACTGATTGAGTGCTGGGAATGTGAATGGCTGTGTAGGTGTGTGAGTGGGTGTGACAGTACCTTTATGGACGTGTGAATGACTATGTAAGTGGATGTGTAGGTGAGTAAATTGGTGTGTAAATAGTTTTATGGGGTGTGACTGAGTGTGTCAGTCACTATCTGGCGATATTTGAGTCCAGGAACAAAAGTGCTTTTGTTTTGAGGGAGTGTAACTAGGTGTGCAAGAACCTGCCTCACTGTGTGAGTCAGTGCAAATTACATACTATTAAATTACATACTATAAGCAAGCAGCCACATCTAATTTCTAACACATTCATTCATACTGGCTTAATAAAATGTCTAAATTGTCATTATAATAATTCCTCTTCCTCCTTTGCTGCTCACTTTCTTTTTACTTACTGTTCTAATCTAGCCTCGCTTCTATTTTGCCTTTAACTGTAGTTTCGAGGAGCTACACATTTTCCTTCAGCTTATAATCTCTCATAGGTTTTTTTTAAATATACTTTTTTATAGTGTAACCTAATTAACATACCAGTAAAATATCTGTGCTGTTAATAACGTTTTTTCCACTGCACATCTCAAATCATAAATCTCTTAATTCTCTTCCACTCTCAGTACAAAAGTACCAATAATGGCTACCCGTCCCACTGTGCTCTCACACTTTCTTAGCAAATCACAGAGTTCTTTTCATCTTTTATTTTTTTTATGCCACTCCTAAATGGTCACTGTTTTTAACCCTTTCCATGTTTCCTGTAAAGAAGTAAACGTTGGTAGGGATTGTTTGTGGAGAAGCAGGTCAAGTGTGGCACTCAGCATGACCCCCCTTTGTGAATCTGCGGTGGATCCGTGGATCCACACACAAGCACTGATAAGCATTCAACAATTTGCTGTTAATGCTTTTAATTTATATTTCATTTTGCTAAATATTATCAATTACAATACATACGCTCCATACTGAGCAATTTATTTACACCAGTCTGTATTTTCAGTTTCACACTGCAGTCTATTTTGTTGCCTTCTCCCGCACTCTTTTAGTTCTGTTTCCACAGCAACCATGTTTTTTTGTTCTAAAGCCAATTACGGAGTTAGTTTCTTTTTTATTGAAGTCACCACCATATTTAAGTGCCCTACACATCTCCACCATCCAATCAAATATGTTATTTTATATTTTACATTCTGTCCTTCAATGTTCCTGCCTTTTCGCCTTCAGAACTGCCTCATTCTGTTGCCACTTTTTTTCAATCTGCTTAATCCTGCTTATCTCAAAAATGATCAGAGTCTGCATTCTCGGCCATAGTTTTTTGTGTTTTTGGCCAGGTAGAGTACTGGACAGAGTGGCATTGACAGGGACCTAGATTTCCCAACCGAAAGCACACATGCAATACAAAACAACAAATTTAATACAAACATATCCTATTACAATTTTCAGCCTGTTTGTGGGTGTGTGAGTAGATGTATAACTAACTGTGTGGGTGTATGACCGGCTATATCGGTGTGTGAGTGGGTATGTTGGTAGTTTAGGTGTGTAACTGGGTGTCAGAGTGACTGTGTGGGTGTGTGAGTAGGAGTCTACTACCTGTGTGTGTAAAAAAAATTCTGCATCTGTGAGTGGGTGTGTATGTGGTTGTATAGGTGTTGTGAGTGGTTGTGTGGGTGTGTGTGACCTACTGTGTAGGTCTGTAAGTAGTTATATGGGTGAGTGTTTGAGAAGCTGTATATGTGAGTAACTGGGTGTGGGAGTGTGTGGTGGGTGTGCAAGTGGGTATGTTAGAGCTTGTATGGGTCTGTAAATAGGTGTGAGAGTGGTTCTCAGGGTCTGTAAGTGGGTATGTGAGTGCATGTATTGGTGTGTGAATGGGTGTGTGAGTGGTTTTAGGAACTCTGAATGGGTCTATGACTGGTTATATGGCTGTGTGAGTGGGTGCCTGAGTGGTTGTGTGAGTATGTGTGATGGGTGTGTAAGTGGCTGTGTGAATACATGTGTGACTGGCTGCATAAGTGTGTATGTGTGTGTGTGTTTGATTTGTAAAAACAATCAGGCCATGTGCTTTCCCAGGACTTGTATGTCCACTTCAAGCATTCCCCCTTAAGTAGTGGCCAAATAATCCTGTCCTGTCGCAGAGTTGTGAATGGTGCATGTTGAGGCCCGCACATCATGTTTTGTAGATATATGAGTGTGACTAAGATGTTTCACCGCTAAGGACAGGGGAACCCTACTCATTAGGAACCAGTGAACTAGTTTTATACAAGAAAACAATGGTTCTAGTGGACAATAGGAAAGCAATTTTGGTAATAAGTCTGCACAATGGCAGTACGTTTTGTAAAGGCCCTATTAATATCAGAGGGCAAAATGGACACTCTACACAGTTTGATCTTTAACGTTTTTATAAATATACAATCAGATAGTATATAACACTTTCTTAAATTAAAAAAGTGCTACACTTTGTGCGTTGTGTCCCAAAGTGAAAAATGAAACCAAAAATTGTGACTATATACAGTGAACAATTTACAAGGGGTTTCCATAAAAGCAAGTATTGACCATTCAATTTGTACATTTGTCAACAGCCTAGGTATATGGTGACCCTGGCTGTATGATGGTCTATTCTGTAAAGTTGTCGACAACGTTTCGCTGAGTAGTGCCTTGGCGTCAGTTACGGCGTCACTACTTAACAGTTCTTTTTCAAGTTCTTCAATTTCTTTTAGCTCTGCCTTTGCGTGTTCTAGTGCATTTTCTACGCCCAGGGCCATCCAATGGCGCGAGCAGGTGGTAGAGATGTTACTAAATTTGCCTTTGAATTTCTGGTCTTCCCTGAAAATTCCAAGGACGTTTCTGATTTGGTGACCTTGCAGGATTATGCCGGCCTTAAGGTACTCTGTTAGCATCCGGGCGTGAAGCCCAGTCCTAACATGCTTCTTTTTAGCCTTCTCAAGTTTCTATAACAACTGTTGCCTAGGGTTGTTGTTTTGTATGTGATGTGCTGAAAAAAGTGAGGGTCCACTGGTTATTTTAGTGATATAGTCTTCTGTGTAGAGAGGAGCTTCGTCCTCCGACATTATAGGCTTTACCAAAAAATAGAACCCTATTTAAAATAAGGTGTGAAGGAAAAAATCTGGGTAATGGATAGATCCCTCGCGGCGCAGCCACCGCTCAAAAAGTCACAGCTAAGGACAGGGGAACCCTACTCACAAGGAACCAGGGTGCTAGTTTTATACAAGAAAACAATGGTTCTAGTGGATAATAGGAAAGCAATTTTTGAGTGCTAGTTCTTCATTATATATACAAACTACTCCACATGTGAATATCCTATGCAATCAAGTCCCTTCCTTCCTTGGCCACACATAGAAGAACCCGGCCGGGTCCTCACGTGAGTCCTTTTTATTCCTTTCACCACACTTGGGTCACGTCACTTTCACTGAGCTGCGCCTTACGAAACGAGGTAATTGCCTTCTATGGTAGGCCTTCAACTAGTTTCTCGCATATGTGCCGTTAACTTGGGCCTAATGCTCTCCTTATCCTTTGTAGATCTCCCCACGTAAACAGTCCTGAGGAGACCCCCCATACATAGTGGGTTGAAACGTCGTAGACAACTTTACAGAACAGACCATCATTTATTTATTTAGTGTATCTTATATAGCGCATGGCTACCCCAACGGGGTGTCCCGGCGCTCATTGTGTGTGAGTATAGTGTTACAAGTTCTTAACGGGGTTTAACAGAATAGGAATGATTTTACAGCTTTTCGGAATGGTAGTTCTTCTTGAATGAGTCGGATGGGTAGGGGAAGGTTGTTCCAGAGAGTGGTGGCACCTACTTGAAATGTCCTACCACCTGAGTGTACCTTTTTAAATTTAGGGATGACAAGAACATTTTTTGAGCTGGAGCGGAGGAGTCTGGTGTTCCTGTAGAGGCGAAGGGAGGAGGAAAGATTTGCAGAACCCTTGCCCCTTACAGCTCGGTGGGTCAGAATCAAGGCCTTGAATTCTGCTCTTTGTTTAATCGGGAGCCAATGGAGGCGACGTCTGTGAGGAGAAATGTGATCACGCAGGGAAATGCCACAGACCAGGCGGACTGCAGCATTTTGGACCATCTGAAGGCGATGTCATAGGCCAGAGGGGAGTCCAATATAGAGGCCATTGGCATAGTCCAAATGGGGTGTGATCAATTTCTGAATGATAGTTCTTCTGGTGTTATTGGGTAAAAAGTTAATAAACGTTTTAATCATTCTAATTTTCGAAAAGCAGGCGTCAGATACCGTTGGGATTTGTTTGTCGAATGAGAGATTAGTATCCCATCTGACTCCAAGATTCTTTACTGACTCTTTGGGTATGGGGGTGTGCTTAATTCCTGGGGCCACCAGAGATTGGATTCAAGGGGGGAGGATTGGTGAAAGAAGAGGGCCTCAGTTTTTCCGGCATTAAGCTGAAGGAAATTATCATCCATCCAGCTGTCTATGTTGTTGAGACATTTCTTTATTGGGTCAAAGGTAGACTGATTAGGATTATTGTAGGCAAACAGCAGCTGAATATCATCAGCATAAGAGGTGGATTTTATACCTGATTGGGCAATAATCTCAGCTAGTGGGGAAAAGTAAACATTAAATAGGAGGGGGCTGAGCGAGGAGCCCTGTGGGACTCCCCACTTCAAAGGACGATTGGCCGAGGTGTAGGGAGGAGTGAAAAACGCTTGGGTTTGGTTTTTTAGAAAAGAGGAAAGCCATTCCAATGCCTTTCCTTGAATGCCCTTAGAATGAAGTCAGTCAAGGAGGACTGGGTGGGAGACGGTGTTAAATGCTGCCGACAAGTCGAGCAGCACCAACACCGCTCTAGATCCTTCATCCAGTCTCCATCTTACAACATCCGCCATTTCTATTAGTGCTGATTCGGTGCTATGACCGGTTCTGAACCCGTGTTGGGAGTTATGAAAGGAGCCATTGGATTCCAAGAAATCCGCGAGTAGTTGATGGGCTAGTTTTTCAAGTACCTTTGCCGGGGCAGGTAGCAGCAAGACTGGTCTGTAGTTAGATGGTTCGTTGGGATCGGCATTTGGTTTTTTAAGAATAGGAACCAGACGGGCATGTTTCCAGGAGTCAGGGAAGATACCTGTCCGGAATGAATCATTCCAGAACTTATTAAGAAATGGATTAAGAAGCGGGGCCAAGGATTTATAATGTTTGGCCGGCCAAGGGTCTGTGGGTGACCCTGATTTACATTTTGATAGTTCTGTCAGGGAACGTTCAAGGGTGATTTCAGCGAAATGGGTGAAGATATGGGAAGAAACTGAATTAATTGGGCTGTTATCAGTGGGCTGTAAGGGTTTTTTGTCTGAAGAGGTATCAGAAGAGGCAACTACTGTAGCTGGATTGTTATCAGTAGGCCGAAGGAGTTTTTTATCTGGGGAGGAGGCATATATGGTGGCAATCTTATCCTCAAAATAGTCCGAGAGGCGGTCACAGAGAGATTGGGACGTTGGGGATTGACGTTTAAGGGCCATGGGGTCGGTAAAAGCTCTAACAGTGTTAAAAATTTCTCGAGATGAGCCATGGGGTCGGTTGATTTTCTCCTCCAGATATACTCTCTTATGTCAATTATCTTTTTTCTATAATCCTTGAGAGCTGTTTTGTATAGTTGTTTACTATCCGAACAATATGTTTGTCTCCAGTGTCTCTCCAAGATTTTACAAGCTGATTTGCTTTTGCGCAGTTCATCAGAGTACCAGGGTGCTAAAGGAGCCGCTCGAAAAGTTTTAATAGGTCTGATAGGAGCAATAATGTTTATTGCAAAGGAAATTCTGTTGTTGAGATCAGTTAACCTAGAGTCAAGGTCTAAAGGTTCTGTTGAGACAGTCGGTGGAAGATGAGCTGTTACGCTGTCAAGGGTGATCTTGCTCCAATTACGCCCTTCTGTTTTGGCCGGGAGTCTAGGTCTGTCCTGGCCAGTGTACAGTCATACAGCCAGTGTCACTATATACCTAGGCTGTTGACAAGTGTACAAACTGAATGGTTGATTCTTGCTTTTATGGAAACCCCTTGTAAATTGTTCACTGTATATAGTCACACTTTTTGGTTCCATGTTTCACTTGGGGATACAGCGCACAAAGTGTAGCGCTTTTTTAATTTAGGAAAGTGTTTTATACTATCTGATTGTATATTTATAAAAACGTTAAAGGTCAAATTGTGTAGAGTGTCCATTTTGCCCTCTGATATTAATAGGGCCTTTACAAAACTTACTGCCATTCCGCATACTTATTACCAAAATTGCTTTCCTATTATCCACTAGAACCATTGTTTTCTTGTATAAGATTTTTCACCAGCACACTACGGGAGTGTCTACTTTCTCGTCACTTGATTACGTTTGAGCTGATGTTGTACGGTACATAAAGGTCTTCATGGTTTGGGTCCCTCTTATCTGGCAGACAAGTTTGTGCCGTATGTCCCTTCCCGTGCTCTACGGTCCAGTGATCAATTGCTTCTTATGATTCCTAGGATCAAGCGGGCAAGGCAAGGGGGTAAGGCTCTGTCGGTAAGGGGACCGAAGATTTGGAATGGCCTCCCCCTCCAGCTTAGGCAGCTTGAAAATCATCTGGCCTTCAGGAAAAAGCTGAAGACGTTTCTGTTCCAGGTCTAACTATACAGTCTCAGAATTGGATTGCAGTTATGTAACTTGTTCTCCTGTAGGTTCGGCAGTCATAAAGCGCGGAGATACTCCCCTGGGAGTCTATTCTAGCGCTCTACAAACACGCAAAATAAAATAAAATAAATGTTGAAATCACACAATCCTTCTGCTAAATCTGTGTGTAACATTTGATGATGGCATTAGACAATGTATCTTCTTCTGGGCAAAACAAAGTGTCACAGGCCTGTGTTTTTGAATTTTGGATACCTTGGCCGGCCCCTACGCACAAACTGAAGGTAAGGCTGCTTATACTTGCACCGAAAGTGTATTGCTAACAATCATGAAGCTAGAGGGAAGGAACCTATACACAGATTTGGGGAAAGGTGACTTGGCTCCACCTAAGAACATAAGGGGCTTCTTAACAGTTTGGTGGGTGTGATATTCAGTCAGTGGATATCTAGTGTGCAGTATAGAAATGTTGTAGACATGTAAACACTTGTAATATGGCAGACTGGATATCCACCACGTTTTCAGTGTCCTATCCATTAATTTATAAACAAAGTAAAAATGAGTGTGATGGCCAGTGTCATTAAACAAATTACAACCATTTTATTGTTTTGGCATATTCTTGTTACATAAGAATTTAAGTATTAGCAAATATATTAATTTGACAGCATGTTAAAATGTGGGAAATTGGTTAAGGTTTATTAGTATAAACACTTAAGCCATTACCCAGGTACATAAGCAGCATCAGTTCTTACAAAGATGATCAAAATCACCTCCGTCAGCGCCCTATCCAATGCAGGACCAGACAATCCATGAATGCCTGCATCATGGGGGGGGGGTAGTGGTTCCACAAACTCTGCACTTGCTATTAGTGGTGGAACGACCTTCCAGCTAAGTTAAGGCAATGAGGTGTGTACTCCACAAAACGGTCTCTCAAATGTTTCTTACAGTGAATGTTGCATCACCTATAGACACTTGAAGGAGCAAACTCCGGGCAATGGGTCACCAGATATTTTTCTTGTAATGGGAGTTGACCTACTCCAAGGAAGATATGAAGAAAGACAAAAAACAAATAGCACACAAGTAATGAGAAACATCACAAATGTAAACAGTAAAATAGTAAAAACAAGTGAATTTAACTTCACAAATATTGGTCCGATTTTGGATTATTGGCTCATTGATCAGAATTGTTAAGGACATCACAGTAACCTTTGTTATTTTATGGGCCTTACTTAGAGCTTGGCTGAGAAGATACTCTGTCACACACATGGCTGATTTGCAGTCCACCATATTATGAGTGCATTGTATCCTATGCAATTGCAATAAAGCGGACACAATATCTTCCATGTTTGTAATGGAGCATTCCATCAATCAGCATCAAAATGTAGTCCTCAGTGTGTTGTTCAATCTTCTTTGTTTGCCTAATGTTCCTCTCTCTTATTACAGAACATTATGCTTTGAGTCCAATTCTTATTTATTATTTATTTATGTTTTGGAACTCAACCCACATGAGAAATACAATAATACGTCCATTATAAACATTTGCACAACCATTATTGCAATTTCAAAATATTCTGAGGCAACTATTCATTCACAAAACAGAACTGAAAGCACGTACAAGCATGGAAAAAGAAACATAAACCTTGATACAAAAAAATAGGAATGTTTATTATTCAAAGTTGTTATATTCACAATAGTTTTTTTATAAATATAAATATAAATAATTACATCAATTTAATTCATAAAATCAAGTCCTCCACCAGTTCAACCACTACTCACATATACCCATAAATGCACATCCATCATGCACTCAGCAGACAGAAATGGATAGAGAAAAATGCATAGGGATAAATTATTCTACTTTGATATGCATTTGTATCCTGTTTAGCATTTTATTTTCCATCACAACTGATATAATGTGAAGGCTGTAGCTATTGTAAATTTTTCATTATCTCTATGTGCGTTTTGGCGAACCGCCTTTTTCAGGAAGCCACTGAAAGTTTGTATCAATATGGAATATATGATGTTACAACGCAAACAATTTAAACACATGCTTTTATAACACGGTTTTTACATCACAACTACCATTACAACACATGATTTTATAACGCATGCCATTACAACGCACTTTTAGAAACTACCTTTACAATGCATACCATTACAAAGCATGCTATTACAATGCATAATACTTTAGGGGCAACAGTGGGGTAAGTGTTGGATAGTGTAGGGGTAAAAAATACTATTCCCACTCCAGTTAGTGCAACAGTAAGGTAAGTGTTGGATAGTGTAGGGGTAAAAATTCCCTTTCCCTCTCGAGTGAGTGCAACAGTAGGGTTGGTGTTGGATAGTGTAGGGGTATAAATACTATCCCCATGTACCCCAAAAACCATACCAACCCTAAATCAAAAAAATGTCCCATTACTTACCTTTTAATGCGTTGTAATGGCATGTGTTGTAATGGTATGTGTAGTACTGGCATATGTTGTAGTGACATGCGCTGAACTGGCATGCGTTGTAAAGGCATGCGATGTAAAGGCAGTTGCGTTTTAACAGCTGCGTTGTAAAGGTAGTGCTTTGTAACAACTGTGTTGTAATGGTTGTTTCCCATCAAAATGCTGTACATGTGGACAATAGTCAATCAAAAAAATACAATATAAGTATACATGCCCTCAGACTGTATTTAAATAAAATCATATACGTTATGGAATAACAAAAGTTAAAAGCGGTTTGTGTGCCATACCAGAACTAATGTGGTGCACAAAAAAGTTTTTTTCAGTGTTCATGCAGACCAGGTAGCAAGTCCCTACCATAGCTTATCAGGCATTGGCCATAGTCATGTGACCTCAGATTTTAAAGAAGTCTCCCAGTGAGGGCCCAAGTGATCCACTGATGTTATCACGTTGCATGCTACAATTAAGTGATGATCTTTTTCGAATATCTATCAAAAACACCACCACCGTGCAATTCTCGCCCTAAGTCCACAGATACAGCAATGATAAAACGGACTATAGAGAAATCTTCACATTATTGCAGTTGTGTTGGAAAATAAAATATTCTGTTCGATGTAATAGGATACAAATGCATATCAAAGTAAAATAATTTTTCTCTATCCTTTTCTGTCCGCTGAGTGCATGATGGATGTGCGTGCATGTATGGGTATATGTGAGCAGAGATTGAACTGGTGGAAGACTTGATTTTATGAATTAATTGATGTAATTATTTAAAAATAAAAAACTTACTGTGAATATAATAACTTTGAATAATAAACATTCCTATTTTTTGTATCAAGGTTTATGCTTCTTTTTCTAAGGTTGTACGTGCTTTCATTCCTGTTTTGTGAATAAATAGTTGAGCAGGATCTGTTTGAAATTGAAATTTGTCCCTTCCCTAGGAACCTTAGTTATGAGCAGGGGAACTACTTTATTTACATTATCGCAATCATTACTGTAAGAACAATAAAGACAATCTAAGAAAGTCACAGTGTATTAAGTGCAAATTGAACGAGTAGCTGTAAAATTGGAATGTACAGTTCCTAAAAACTCAATAGTAAGTCCAAAGATACTTATATGCGCAAAAATCACCAGGTATAAAGTGCGAATGGAATGTATAGCTGCATAATTAAGGCTTACAATTCATTACAACTTATTAATAGGGTGCAAGAATACTAATCAATCAACCAATCAATCAGTGTATTTTTAAAGCGTGCTACTCATCTGTGAGGGTCTCAAGGGGCTGGGGGTGAAGGGGGAGCAGCTCTGGTCAGTCGAAGAGCCAGGTCTTGATGGTCTTCCTGCAGATGTGAAGGGTGGGGGCGTGCCTGATGTTGATCGGGAGCTCGTTCCAGGTAATTACTGCGACGTAGAAGAAGGTTCTTCCACCTGTTCTTGCTCTGCGGAAGCGCAGGGGTTCGGCGAGGGCTAGGCCGGCAGATCAGAGGTTATTTTGGGTACTTGGAAGTCAATTCTATTGTTGAGATATTGGGGTCCTGTGTTGTGGAGGCATTTGAAAGTATGGGTGATCATTTTAAAAGTTATTCTCTTCTCAACGGGGAGCCAGTGGAGGTCACACAGGTGTTGGGTGATGTGTTTGTGTCAAGTGAACCTGAGGATGAGTCTGGCTGCGGTGTTCTGTATCGTCTGGAGTTTGTGGAGCAGAGACTTGTTGATCATGGCATAGAGGGCGTTTCTGTAGTCCAGTCTGCTGGTTATGAGTGTGTGGATGATGGTCTTCCTTGCTTTGAGGGGTCAATTTGAAGGTCTTTCGGAGAATGCGGAGGGTGTTGAAGCAGGTAGAGATGACGGCGTTGACCTGTCGGGTCATGGAGAGGGAGGAGTTGAGTACGAAGCTGAGGTTATGGGTGTGGTCAGTGGGGTTGGGGGGATGCCGAGGGCTGTGGGCCACCAGGTGTTGTCCCATGTAGAGGGTGAGGGGGAGGGTCCGAGGACAAGGACATCTGTCTTCTCCGAGTTGAACTTCAGGCAGCTGCTGCTCATTCAGGATACAACGTCCTTCTATCTTTCCGGGAAGCTGAGTCTGGTAGTGGTGGGTGTAGGAAGGTGGAATCTGACTATATGGTTACCCCAACTTTTTTCCTGGTGTTTTGCTGTTTTTTTACTTAGTCCGCTGGGCCCTGCTATTCAGGGCCCCAGACTGTCTGCTTTCTCTATAAAATGGACTCCATGTACTTTAGGTACATACCAGATTGGTTACTAGGTCACCCTTGTGAGCCCCTGTATAGTGTACCATAGGTATCCAGGGCATTGGTGCACCCTAGGCCTACCAGGGGCTGCAGCATGTCTTGTGTCACCCCTGGTTTGCCTTCCAAACTGACACCACAGGTCTGTTAGCACAGCCTGGGTAAGGTAGTGTAATCACCTCTTTCTTAGATATAGTATACCTATATCTACCTTTACATATGGACACATATACACCTATAAGCCACTCCTATGGTAGGCCTCGACAATCCTGGAGGCAGAGTGCTTGGTTTTGTGTGAGAGGGTGCCCTAGCATGAGCTGAGCCCCTCTGCAGCTTTCGGAACCATCTCCTTATAGGTGTTCTATGATATAGCCATACCCTATACTTTGAATACTAGCCCCCCCTGCCAATTCTGGCAGCGGGGGTAGCATTCCACCCTTCTAAAGGGAAAAGACATGTATGTTACTGCTTTACCTAGTTAAAGTTAAACAGAGCCTCAGCATCACAAAATGGATGCTGCTGCCACAGACACGAGTCTGACCTCCTGTTGCTGGACGAAACACCGGAAGAGGAGGCCTGGACAATAGGTTTCCTGTCCAGGGAGGTGCCAGCACCTCCCGAGACAGGGGTTTTGTGTATTGGGGCAGGGAGGGCTGTATTCAGTGAATGCATCTAGACACTGCCTGGGGCACACAAGGTGCTCCATGCATAGGCCGGTTCAAACCAGTTGCTGGGGCACTCCAGCCCCAGCTCTGGCATGAAACTGGACAAAGGGAAAGGGGTGTAACCACCTCCTTCTCAGGTCCACTCATAGGAGGGACCTAGTCCGGTAATCCAGCCCACATCCTTAGTATAAGTATAGGAGCTGTGTCCCCAGGACTTTAGATTATCCTGGAATGAAACTTTGATACAGATCTCTTGGACCTTCAACATTCTATTTTGACTAGAATAAAGAAGACATCTCCCTTGTGGTCAAAGAGTGACCACCCTGTTCAAACAGGCACCAACAGCAACTATGCTGGTCTGCAGTTTCAAGGCTCCTGCCGGAACCCGAAAACTCTGTGACTCAAAAACTAGACTTACAGACTTCTCTGACCCCGACCCACATCCACAGCAAAGCTGAGACCCGTGGCGAACACAAGAGACATGGGACTGGACATCATCGACATCCTGCATTTTGCTACCTGCACTGCTTTCCTGAAGCCTCAGTAAGTTGTGCATTGGGGTATGAGAAGCCCCAGCCCAGAGCATCATTTGACCTAAAGCCTATGCCCCCACACTCCGCGAGTATCCCGTAGACCCCGCCTTTACATTGTGCTTGCCATGTCTTCCTGGTTCCTTGCCTGTTGGCTAGTGAGCCTCCTGAAGATGCTATCTTAAATCTAACTTGTGATCCTGGTTGCTCCAGGCTTGCTACAGCTTTCCTGCAAAGGAGAAGCACCACAAACCTTGCTGGTCTGCAACAGAGCCAATCTTGACATCCTGCATGTGTTGCGGTTGCCAAGGCTTGTTGGGTCCAATCTGGATACTAACACTGCAGTCATCTAGATCCATAGTGGGACAGTTCGAATCAAGCTCCTGGTCATGGTCAATGCCTCCTGGACCTCGTGGCTGAAGAGACAAACTCACCTTCTTCACCTTAAACCACCCAACATCGCCTGGTTCCTTCCTGGTCACTGGCTAGTGACCCAGACTCTGACCCCTCTGCTTTCAGGTTCTTCACATCTCCGATCCACCCTTGGATCCACCTGGACACTTTTCCTCTGGTCGCCTGCAGCACTTCTTTGCAGCTCTCCATAGAAAACTACGACGAAACCCGACATCAAAAGACACCTATGCACCCGGCTTCCGTGGGTGAGGTAACACGAGTACTCTGGTAGTCTCGAAGGTATTGGCCCTCCTAGTGTCTAAGTCTTAAAGGGTTCCGTCCTAGTCCATCCGGAAGTGTCCTTAACTTGTAACTTTGTAACTTTGTAACTTTTACGAACTCCATAGAAAGTCAATGGGAACCCGCGCCACTGCAACACGGCTCCCGGGGGTATCCTACTTCCTAATCTTTGGTTGTTTAGTGTAGCCCCAGTGATTCTACAGGCGCTAGGCTTGCTTTATAACTCTCATGTGGTACTTATACCACTTTCTTAGTATATGGTTAGTGAGGCCCCTAGGGCATAAAGTATACTGTGCAACTTATTGTGTATTAACTGGGTGACTTGTATTGTATTTTTACCTTTGACCTCATAAAGAGTGCAGAGGGGTTGTGTATTAACTGGGTGACTTGTATTGTATTTTTACCTTTGACCTCATAAAGAGTGCAGAGGGGTTGTGTTTAGATTAAATACATATATATTTGATATATACCTTGTGTGGTGTCCTTTGATTTGGTATTCAAGGGATTATATATGGTAAAACAACTTGCTCCACTAGGATAGCTTTCTATAGGTTGACTTTACAACCACCATCAATAAGGGTCGTTTAGACTGGCACAAGGTGCCCACTAGAACTAGTGGATATCATATGCCAGGCTAACTTCTCTTAGTGGGGTCCTTGGTGAGGGAGAGGATGAGCTAAGTGTGCAAAAATAACAATTGAGGGACAGAATGCAGAACAATGTCATACATTCACCAAAGTGCAGAGATCTGGGCCCAAATCCATAGTTTTTTTGCTCACCATGCCATTCCAGTTTGGACCCAGCCATATTCAAATCAGTCTTGA